>NC_135696.1:3115750-3313250 GCF_964276395.1 Gasterosteus aculeatus | reverse complement strand
TACTTTGTGATGGAGTATGTGCCGGCGCCGCTAAGGTGCTTCAAGTGTCAACGCGTGGAGCATGTGGCCAGTGTGTGTAAGGGGCAGTGTCGGTGTGCTAAATGTGGGGGCCCACATGAGTATGGGAAATGTGAAGCACAGGCTAAAATAAGGTGTTGTAACTGCGGCGGGGAACATAGTGTGGCATATGGGGGGTGTATTGTGCAGAGAAAGGAGGCAGAGGTACAGAGATACAAGATAGTAAATAAGGTAACATATGCAGAGGCAGCAAGGAAAAGCCAAGGCAGCAGGAGGGAACAAGAAATAAGGGCCCAGGAACAGCCAGGGGTGATCACAGGAAGAGGGGAGGGGCAGGTGGTGGAGGGGGGAGATAAGAAGTATAGTCATGGGGGATGCTCAGTTACAGAAGAGACACTGGTGATGAAACGGGTGGATTTTTTGGCATTTCTGTGTCATATTCTTAATATGAGTGAACAGGTTAGGAAAAAGTCGGCACGGATTGAGATGGTTGTTAGGGCTGCTAAGGAGTTTATGGGGATTATGGAAGTAACAGCAGAGCAGAGGGCATGGCAAGAGGTGGTGTTTTGAGAAGGCTGATTGGATCAAGTTCAAGTACTTGTGTGAGAGGGAAGGACGGAAGTTGACGATGGAGGGATCAGTGAATGAATGTGCTCAGGAACTGACAAGTATGCTAGTGGCAGCAGCAGAGGTGGCTATTCCAGTCAGTAAGGGAGGTGGTAGGAGGAGGGTGGTACCGTGGTGGACTGATGAATGTACCAAAAGAGTACGTGAGAGGAATAAGGCGTTTAGGGCACTGAGGAGAAGCATGACTGATACGAAGGTGTTGGAGTATCAACGTAAAAGGGCAGAGGCTAGGAGAACAATAAAGAGAGCTAAAAGGGAAGTATGGCGTGAGTTCTGCTCTATCATTGGGAGGGGGACGGACATTGGCACAGTGTGGAAAATGTTCTGGAAAATTTTGGGTAAAGGAGGAAATGCGGAAATACCAGTGAGAGGACAGGGTATGCTATGAGATGGTGAAGACGGCACCTGATAATGTAATGGAAGCTATAGTAGGGCTGTTTAACAAGGTGTGGAGGACTGGAGTGCTGCCGGACGGGTGGAAGAAGGCGGTAGTACTGCCGTTTTGTAAGGATACGTGTTCAAGAATTGGAGCCTGGTCGGGGTTATCAAAAATTCAGCCGAACGGGAAATTTATTTGTCAGATCACAGGTCAAGTATCAGCGCTGCGTTTGCAAAGGCAGGAGCAGTTCAGGCAGCACACCGGCCGGAAGAACAACTAACTAACATCAGCAAGAACATCATGTTTTATAACCCTTGAAAGACAGAGAAGGAAAGATTTCTATTGGCCCTAAACTGGCGTAGAGGAGTACCTTCCACCTCCCGCATCTAAAGATCCGGTCACATCCAATGTCCAGACTCCTGACTTAACGTAAACATCAGCGAACAGAGTGTGTATGTTGAATAGTGTTGGTGTGTCTCTAACCCCCCTTTGGCTGGTAAATCTGCTAGTTGACCCGCAGACCTTGCATTCCTCAGCCAGGACATAAACTGACTCCCCATCTTGTCAGACTCGTGTCTGCCTGCTCCTTACCTAACTCTTAAATCAAGACAAGACAGCGAACCCCCAACTAAGCCCATGAAAAGAACTTTTGATTATCAGTTTGCTAAACCGGGTAAAGATCCAGGGAAGGTGGATAGCTGTAGACCAATAGCGTTGACCTCAAACTTATGTAAACTGATGGAAAGATGATAGTGAAAAGATTCTACCTGGAAAGTAAGGGATTGATGAGTGAAGCACAGAGTGGGTTCAGGAGAGGAAGGTCTACTATGGATGCACTGGTGGTGGTTAGCGCAGAGATAGCCAAGGCACTTGCTATAAAGGAGAAGATGGTGGTGGTGTACTTTGATATAGAGAAGGCGTATGACACTATGTGGAGAGAGGGGGTGTTAATGAAGTTAAGTGCATTGGGAGTTGAGGGCAGAATGTATAATTGGTTTCTGGATTTCTTGTTTGACAGGTACATACAGGTGAGGGTTGGGACAATATTGTCAGAGAGGTATGAGGTTGCTAATGGCACCCCACGGGGCAGTGTGATTAGCCCTGTGTTGTTTACAATCATGATAGACGATGTGTTTAGGGATGTAGGTAGAGGTATGGGTATGGCACTATATGCAGATGATGGGGCATTGTGGAAGAGAGGTAAGAATGAGAAGTTTGTAATGAGGAAGATGCAAGAGGCGGTGGATGTGGTGAAGGAATGGTCCAAGAGATGGGGTTTTAGGATGTCGGTGACTAAATCGTGTTTCATGGTGTACTCGAGAAGGAGGGTGGGGGAGGTTCAGTTACATATGTATGGACAGGAATTGGGAAGGGTGTTAGAGTTTAAATATTTGGGGTTATGGTTTTATGAGAGGCTTACATGGAGGAAACATGTGGAGTTTATAGAACAGAAGTGCAGGAAGGTGCTGAATCTGATGAGGGCTGTGGCAGGTGTAGACTGGGGGGCAGATAGGAGGACACTGTTGTGTATATATCAGGCATTGGTTAGATCCACGATAGACTATGGGTGTTTTATTTATGGAGCTGCGGCCAAGATGGTGATACAGCGATTGGACAGGTTGCAATCACGAGCACTGAGGCTGTGTGTGGGGGCTATCAGGACCACTCCGGTAGTGGTGTTGCAGGTGGATACAGGGGAATTGCCACTGAGCTTGAGGAGGGACAAGTTGGCGCTGGCGTGTTGGGGCAGGCTGAAGGGGTGTGCTGAAAGCCACACGGCGGTTGTGGCAACTAGGGAGTGTTGGGAGAGGGACAAGAGTAGTTTGAGGATGTATGGGTGGACAATTGGGCAGAAAGTGATAGAGTATGGCTTGGAGGGGATAGAGATAGGGCCGGCAACAGCATTGGGGCCCATCCCTCCGTGGATGTTCCCGATGCCAAGAGTGGATGTAGGTATGATGGAGGAGAGGAGGGAGTGGGGCAAGGAGGACGTGAGTGTGTGTGTGTGGAGAGGTATGTCTGTAAACGGTTTTATAGTTTTGTAAGGGTGTATACTGATTGATCTAAGGTAGTGAATGGTGGTAGAGTGGGTGCAGGAGTGCATGTTCCTGAGTTCAGTGTGAGTATCTGTCAAAGAGTCACTGATAATGTGTCGGTGTATACAGCAGAGATGGTGGCTATGATCATTGGGTTGAGATGGGTGGAGGATGTGACACCATGTAGGGTGCTGATATGTTCAGACTCAGCAGCAGTGTTAAGCAGTGTTATGGATGGTAGGTCTGACAGGGAAGACCTATTGGGAGAATTGATGGGGATATTGCTGGGGTTGGAGAGACAGGGAGTAGAGGTGAGGTTCTGCTGGGTTCCTGCGCATGCTGGAGTGGAGGGTAATGAGGTGGCTGACATGGTGGTAAAGAGTGCTGTAAGGAGGACTGAGGTGGATGTAAGGGTGTCGTTAGGGCGCAGGGAGGTTAAGTCGTTTAATACGGGAAGCAGGGATTGCGGACTGGGGGAGACAGTGGGGTGAAGGTGGTAAAGGGAGGCACTTCCGGGGTATAAATAGGTCAGTGAAGGAGGTTGTGGGAATGATGGGGTGCAGGAGGGAAGAAGTAGTGTGGAGTAGGTTAAGGTATGGGCACACAGGGTTGAATGGCACGTTGAGAGTGGTGGCAAAACATGACACAGGTTTGTGTAATAGATGTGAGGTGGTGGAAACAGTTGAGCATGTACTGTTTGTCTGTGGGAGGTATGATAAGGAGAGGGTGGTGTTGTATGGTAGTGTCAGGGAGACTAAGCGGGGCTGGGACTTAGGTGGGGTGCTTGGGGGTGGAAAAGGGAAGGAGGCAGTAATGAAGGCAGTATTTATTTTTCTCAGGAAAACAGGGCTTTACAGCAGGATATAGAAGGGAGGCCGTGACCGGCCTCACACTCCAGTGCAGTAGGTGGCGGTATATGCACCTTTTAAGTTGGTTGCGATCTGCCAGTAAACGAAAAGAAGAAGTCACTTTGTCTGGTCACGTTTTTGAGTAAGGACGTCACGTCGATGCACCGCTCACCTACCAAATTAGGTATAGTTTGCTATCTGCCTACCCGTGCCTCCATTGTTTCCTTTGTCCTCCTGGTTCCTGTGGCCATCCCGCTACTCCCATCTCACCAGTCTGCAGTGTGTATCCCAGTGATCTTCCACCTCCTCATCCATCCTCAACGAGAACGACTGTCAGTATTCCGATTCTCTTCATCCACATTACACCTCCTCTGATACCCTCACCGTCCAGTCCTCATTGACTTCTGCGGTCAATAAAGCTGTAGTACTTAATATCTCCCTTGTTGTGAGTCTGTTCCGTAACAGATAATGCTTCACTGTGAATATTATAAGAATCCGATAATCGGTGGCGAGAGGGTGCATCGCCAATTTCGAAGAACAACTAAACTGTTGTAATTCTACTCCACATCATCGGATTCTGTGGCATTTCGAGAGGCTTTCATTTCTAAAATGGTACATCAGAATGTCTGTGATGGTTATTCTCTGGATGAAGTGGAATTACTGTGTAACGATTCATTTTTTTCCTTTTAAATCTAATCTGAAATTGACCAGATGAAGTCTTGTGATTGATAGTTTGGCTCATATATGGTATTTTGAGAGGCTTTCATTTTGGAATAGTAGATCCGAATGTCCTGCTTATCTCTGGGTGACACCTTGGGGATGTATACTATCCGACTGAAATGAAATGATCATGTAACTATATATAGTTTCCTTTTAATTCTAACCTGAAATTGACCAAAAGTAGTCTCTTGATGGAGAATTTGAAGGAAATTGGGTCATGTATGGTATTTTAAGAGGCTTTAAGTTTTTTAATGGTACATCAGAATGGCATGGTTATTGCTGAATGACACCATGGGGATGTGTATCTGAAGTGAAATGATCATGTAATTATAGTTTCCTTTTTCAATCGAATCCAAAAATGACCAGTTGTAGTCTCGTGATGGAGAATTTGAAGGAGGGACTCTCTGAGGGACACCTTGGGGGATGTGTACTATCAATCTGAAGTGAACTTATCATGTAACTATTGATAGTATTCTTTTAAATCTAAAAGATAAAGATACATTTAAAGATATTGTATTAGTGCATCCCAATAGCTGTAATGTTAATACATCCAGCATGTAGCAGCAAAATGGAACAATGTCAATGACCCGCAGCATTTGGCGCTCAACTAAGTTGGCAGAGCACTGACGCTCTGCCTCCCACTACTGCAGAGAGGTTTGCTCCCTAATTTTTTCAAATTGCTTAATATTGATCGTGTCAGGAGTCCAAAGTCCATCGACTCTTTCGCTGCGCGTTCTTGGTACCCATCAATTCACCCGCCAAGTGATCAGCTGACTGTTTTCGAGATATGAAGGACACGGAGACATGTGTACAGACAGAACGTTTCCTGGCTTTTTAGTTGGATTACGCTGCTATGGGGCCATCTGCTGGCCAAATAGCTCAAGGTAACAGTTTGGATGGATTCAAAATGCCATAAAAATAATCTAGATGCAAGCTGAAGTGAATGGAACGTAGAACCCTTAGACAGTTATCTACAAATATTCACTTCAAGCCCTTACTGGACAAAAGTGGATTTATTTGACATGGGTACACAATGAGAGATGTAAAAAATATGAGTCATTCACACAGCTGGTACAGTGTGGGTAACCACGCAGCCATCTGACTGAGTGTCGGCTCACTCTGCTTCGTTCTGCCCATATGCGGCCAAATGTGACCTTCGGCCCATTACATTGTTATTCGGCCCAGACTAAGGTGTTACAGGCACGGGCCTAAAATGACATGACATCACAGCCGTGGAAGCCTCCCTACATTATTTATGTAAACAATAAACTAATGTACGGAGGCCCATTTCCGCCTGTAAACAAAAGATGGAAATCTACTGGGGGAAAAAAATTGATAAAGTCTCCGATATACCGGTACCAGAAAAAAGCGTTTCAGAACTGAACCAGAACCAACATTTCGGGTACTCATCAGGAAAAAAATATATGAACGCTTCATTTGGTTTGAACAATTCAAGTCCAACATGCAATGATTGATTTGAAAATACCCCAAACACAACTTTATTCATTGTAGTATTAGCAGAATAAATATACTATGCAATTCCATTCATCATCATGGAGGGGTCTGGGCGGGATGCTCATCCAGTCGACATGTGTTTTGTGCACCTGGAGAAGATCTATGCAATGGATTTCCTCAGGAGGATGGCCGAGCGTCTCCCTTAGAGACATGAGGAGCTTTGAGTAGAGCCGCTGCTCCTTTATAACCACCGAATAAAACCACCTGTGTGGTTCCTGCTGCAATGGCAACATGAAGATAAAAGGACACTCCAAGCAACTCAGAGAAAAAAGTCAGGGGATAGTTACAAAAATAATTCCAACTCCTTGGACATCCCACTGTACCGCACACACCAAGCATTTAAACACACGAGTGAACGGACCTCCTTCTCTTTCAGTCATGGATCAGCCAAAATCAAAACAGCAAAAACAAAACTTCAGTGACGATGAAGTTGATGTGTTATTTGGGCATCGGTGGTGAGGAAATGTATGTCTGGACTCGTGCGCTGTAGCAAAGGGTACTGATACTATGACCGTTTGAAATTATCCTGAGGCCAATAATTGTATTGTAGCGAGGAGTTTACCAACTGAAACTGCTTCAACTGAAAAAGTGTGATTTTTGTGGCAAAAATCCTCTCAGCTCGTCTCCTTGTCCCATGTTGCCGTCTGGCTTGGATGACTGCCGTCATTTCTTCAGGACGCGTATGCGAGGAAACCCACATTCTAGTTTACGCCTGCTTTTAAGAGGCGCAGAATTTTCACAGCATAATGGATTCTGTACATTATTAAGCGCACTTACACATCCACTCCCACTCTGTGAATGCAACGCTGCGCCTTGTTTGTACATACCTTATGATATTAGCCAGTCCTTCATCTTCTATACCGTTTATCCTTAAAGCGAGTTAGATATCACTGCTAATTATTCTCAATATGTGTAGATGCATTTGCACTTATGATTATACAGTATGTCATCCCGGTTGGCAATGAGCGAGAGACGGGCGACACCTTGGACTGGTCACTTGTTAATCGCAGAGCCGACACAGAGACAAACAATCATTCACTCCCAGTCACACACCTGCAGGCAATTTAGTGTCACCAATAAACCTAAACCCCAGAGCATGTGTTTGAAGCCAAAGTTCCTGGAGACAACCCACACAGACATGGATAGAACATGCAGTCATCAAAGCAAATAAAGGTCAAATAATTTACTGGAAGCTATGCTGTGTTTTTCATGGTTTCCAATCATTAACCTTCTTCCCGCCACACTTTGTTATCTGTATTCACCTTTAACTAACTTCATCATTTAACTGTTATATTATCATATTCTGAATCTAAACTAGGAAATACAAGTACATACTTCTTCTATCTCGATATATATTTCCTAACTTTATGAAATATATTCATTAAAGATGGTGAGAGAGCACCAGCGCTACTCTGTTCTTCATCCTCCTCAAGCTCACATCCATTCTAGTAAGTTGTTTCTTTTTATTTTGTTTGAATGGGGAAGGTCTCTGGATGAGCCTCACTGACTTCCTTTCGCTTGCATACTGAAATCTCTGAACTTCATAGTTTATTTCCACAATCATTGGATACAAAGAAAACGGTATCATGTATCATTTTAAATATGTTTTGCATCTTGGCGAACACATGCAGAGAAATATGAAACCTAAGACTGACAAGCATTTAAAAGTTCTGTTGGATTCAGCCATTTAGCTCTTAGTTTGCCGTGTGTGTGTGTGTGTGAGTGTGTGTGTGTGGCGTTTATGCTTGCATGCATGTGTAAATTGTCAAAGTGCAAAGTAAATTGTCAAGCAAAATAAGTTGACTAATACCTTCTGAACAGATACGACCCACCACCCAAGCTCAGATCATCACCATTCTTAAGAGAACCACATCATATACCTCCAAGCATTGCTCCCAGTTCATTTATGACAGAATATTATTCAAGGCAGGCTTTGACTAATCGGGACCCTGCTAACATAAGACCACATAGATGGTTGTGGTCTTCTCTGCGTTACCAGAGGCCCGAATGTCCCCAATGTGGACTAAGAGCTAAAGGGCTTTTTGCACAACAAGCATCCACACTCTGGCACTATTTACCTGCTGTAAAAAAGGTGTGCTACATACAGCATGTCCCACATTTGAAATCTCTTCTCAAAATTGCAATAAATCAATAAATCTTTCTTGCTTTGAATGACCTTGTAACTAAGATAGTCATATACAAATACGTTTAACTTTATAATCTTTATGGCAGCAAGTCAAGAAGCAGTTTGCTCTTTTTCATCTGAAGAAACAGTAACATTCCCAGCAGGCTCACGTCAACATAGATTATGGCTCTGCCACTATCTCATGAAATTTAATCAGTGTGTTCACAAAGGCTTGTAAACTCGCAAAACGGCAATAAAACATTGTGCTATTTCCTTGTAGGTGTCTCGTATCCTTGATTTAGAAAGTGATCCTAGATTTAGAAAGTGATAAAAGGTAATAATAATCCACTGTAGACTTACAGGAACACTCATTTTCCAGATGTGGACACGGCCCCTTGTGGAGTATCTCTTGATGATAAAAAAGATTATGGCCTATGACCTTCATTCAAGGCCTCGGTATTACTATTACAAAGTAGTTGTAGACATCATTCAAAAGGGAACGAATAAAGCAGACTTCAAGGACTGTCTTTTTTCATCTACGTAATATATCAACGTAGAATTTCTTGTCTCAATGTAATGCAGACAAATGAGTTCACACATTTGTTACATCTAATCTAGATTACTGCCATTCTTCATCATCAGACTGCTTTTATAAGTCTCTAACTCTGTTTGATATCGCTTAGAGTTAGGGCTGGCTCAGGTTATCCTGGACCAGCCCTTAGTTAAGCTGCTATAGGCCCAGACTGCCGGGGGACTTCTTAGGACACACCGAGCTCCTCTTTACCTCTTTGTCTCTCCCTCCTTCTCTGTCTCTTTTCTCTCTCTCCTTCAAATAATTCACATCTCATTAATGCACATCACTAATTCAGCTTCTTCCCCGGAGTAGATCGTAGTTCCATCTGGACCCTGGTCCGGACTCCTGCCTGGCCTCGCTGACACCTACCGCTTGTAACACCATTGATATTCACATTTCTATTGCTGTAAACATGTCAGGGATTGAGGGGAGGTAGGACTCAGACGCAGAGTTCACAACAAAATGGACTTTAATTGTCAAAAAGGTTAAAGCAAAAGGCCAAGGGGCAAAAACTCACAGGAACCAGGGGGAAAACGGGAGACAGAAACTACGAACGTCCGCGACAAAAGACAAGGACATGCGTGGCAAAAGACAATGACGCGACCAGTGACAACAGACACACATGGCTTAAATACACTAGGGAGGTGCAGGTGATTGGACACAGGTGGAAACTATTAGACGATCACAGGGGATGACATGACAAGGCAGGAAGTGAAGTTACCCGGGGACACGAGTGGCAGAAAACTACAAAATATAACATGAAGTGAACCACACCTTGACAGTACCCCCCCCTCAAGGGCCGAATTCCAGACGGCTCAAACTATAGAGCGGACAAGGGGTGGGAGGGAGGGAAACCAGAGACGTTGGTCGGACCACCCGGGAAAGTCTGGCGGGCGCCCGGCGGGCGGCCAGACGAGCGGGGAGCCTCTGGGGGTCGGCCCGGCGGACGGTCACCAAGCCGGCTCCGGAGCGGCGACTGCAGGGCACGGAACGTCTCTGGAATGAATGGCTCTGAGACACTGGAAACCTCTGGGGTCGTCGGCGGTAGCTCAGGGACACGGGAAACCTCCGGGGTAGTCGGCGGTAGCTCGGGGACACGGGAAACCTCCGGGGTAGTCGGCGGTAGCTCGGGGACACGGGAAACCTCCGGGGTAGTCGGCGGTAGCTCGGGGACACGGGAAACCTCCGGGGTAGTCGGCGGTAGCTCGGGGACACAGGAAACCTCCGGGGTAGTCGGCGGTAGCTCGGGGACACTGAACACCTCCGCGGTTGTCGCCGTCGGCTCGGGGACACGGAACACCTCCGCGGTTGTCACCGGCGGCTCGGGGACACGGAACACCTCCGCGGTTGTCACCGGCGGCTCGGGGACAGGGAACACCTCCGCGGTTGTCACCGGCGGCTCGGGGACAGGGAACACCTCCGTGGCTGTCGGCGGCAGCTCGGGGACAGGGAACACCTCCGTGGTTGTCGGCGGCAGCTCGGGGACACGGAACACCTCCGCAGTCGTCGTCGGCTCGGAGACACGGAACACCTCCGCAGTCGGCGGCTCAGCCCCCCCCATAACCCACCCCGTAGCCCCCCCTCAAGGGCCGGATCCCAGACGGCCCTCAAATCACCAACGGGAGGGTGGGAGAGGACCATGGGATGGGAGGGAGCCTGAGTCTCGGAGCGGGGACTGGGGGCGTCGGGGTCATGAGTCTCGGAGCGGGGACTGGGGGCGTCGGGGTCATGAGTCTCGGAGCGGGAACTGGCCGAGTCGGGGTCATGGCTGAGAGTCTCGGAGCGGGGACTGGCCGAGTCGGGGGCATGGAACGTGGGGCCGGTACTGGTCGAGTCGGGGGCATGGAACGTGGGGCCGGTACTGGTCGGGTCGGGGGCATGGAACGTGGGACCGGTACCGGGGGCATGGATCGTGGGGCCGGTACCGGGGGAATGGATCGTGGCACTGGTACCGGGGGCATGGATCGTGGCACTGGTACCGGGGGCATGGATCGTGGCACTGGTACCGGGGGTCGGGGGCATGGATCGTGGCGCTGGCTCGGGGGTCGGGGGCATGGATCGTGGCGCTGGCTCGGGGGTCGGGGGCATGGATCGTGGCGCTGGCTCGGGGGTCGGGGGCATGGATCGTGGCGCTGGCTCGGGGGTCGTGGACCTGGATCGGGGCGTCGGATCGGGGGTCATGGGCTTGGGTCGGGAGGCCGGGACAGGAATCTGCTGCGGCACAGCGCGGGACATTTTGCGCTGCGACAGAGCGGGGTCGGGACGTCGCTGCGGCCCAGCGCTGGACATTGTGCGCTGCGACCGAGCGGGGTCGGGACGTTGCTGCGGCCCAGCGCTGGACATTGTGCGCTGCGGCCGAGCGTGGGGAGCATAGGTGGCCTGGAGTCGGACCGCAAGGTCCATTACCCGCTCCCAGTGGGTCTCGCCGCCGGACAACAACGAAATGGCCTCCTCCTCTGGGGACCATGTGGTGGGCGGCGGATGGTGGCCCAGATGCCTACTGAGGGCTCCAGAAGGGGAGACAGAGTAGTACAGGTACCCAGCTGGAACCCCAGGGAGGACCTTTCCCCCATTACGAGCAGCCCGCTGGAGACTCCGTGGACCGCCCATTGCCAGACGGGTTCCCCTGAACTCGTCCAGGGGAAAAAACTCTGCTGAGTCCTTTCTTGGTCGCGTCATTCTGTCAGGGATTGAGGGGAGGTAGGACTCAGACGCAGAGTTCAAAACAAAAGGGACTTTAATTGTCAAAAAGGTTAAAGCAAAAGGCCAAGGGGCAAAAACTCACAGGAACCAGGGTAAAAACGGGAGACAGAAACTACGAACGTCCGCGACAAAAGACAAGGACATGCGTGGCAAAAGACAATGACGCGACCAGTGACAACAGACACACATGGCTTAAATACACTAGGGAGGTGCAGGTGATTGGACACAGGTGGAAACTATTAGACGATCACAGGGGATGACATGACAAGGCAGGAAGTGAAGTTACCCGGGGACACGAGTGGCAGAAAACTACAAAATATAACATGAAGTGAACCACACCGTGACAAAACATTACTGCGCATCACTTGACTTTCAAAACATACATTGTCAGTTAATACATTTTTTGTCGGTTAAATTCTTAAGGTAATTTAATCATCCCTAGTTTATGTTTTGATCAGAGTGATTAAAGGTTTGGGTGGGCCGCAAAAGATTTTCAGATTTCAAAGTGGGCCGAGGCATTCTTGAGTTTGGGAACCGGGGCCATAGACCATTGTATCCTGTTGCAGAGACTAGAACATTTGATTGGTATCAAAGGAACTGCACTCAGCTTGTTTAAATCCAACTTATCGGATTGATCCCAGTTTGTGCTTGTAAACGGTGAATCCTCAAAGACCACCAATGTTGGTAACGGAGTCCCACAAGGTTCTGTACTTGGACCGATTTTATTTACCCTCTATATGCTTCCTTTGGGCGATCTTATCAGGAAACACCGCATAAACTTCCATTGTTATGCAGACGATACTCAACTGTATCTGTCGATCAAGCCAGAAGAGACGGACCAGCTAGTTAGACTTCAAGAATGTCTTGGAGACATCAAAACTTGGATGACCGGCAACTTTCTGATGCTAAACTCAGAAAAAACAGAGGTTATCTTGATAGACCCAGAGCGCCTTCAAAGACAGCTGTCACGTGATACGGTTTTTATGGATGGAATTGCTCTGGTACCCAGCAGCACCGTCAGGAATTTGGGAGTTCTCTTCGACCAGGATATGACCTTCAACTCGCATAGAAAGAATACTTCAAGGACCGCCTTTTTTCATCTGCCTTTTGTAAATCTCTTAAGCCTCTCCAGTTGATTCAGTTTGCTGCGGCACATGTATTAACAAGAACTAAGAAAAGGGATCATATTACTCCTGTATTAACTTCTCTGCACTGGCTCCCTGTTAAATCAAGATCCCTGTAGATCGTAGTTCCTTCTGGACCCTGGTCCTGACACCTGCTGTGGCCCTGCTGACACCTGCTGCTGCCATCATCATTATTATTTTAGATATTATTTATATTACTGTACTCTTAAACCAACATTACCCTCTCCTAAAGGTTTTGTGCTCTCCCTCCCCACAGGCTTCTGTGGATGGTGGTTCTATCTGATGGTGGTTGCCCCTGCAGTCGTCCTGGCTTACTATCCACAATTACTTGAATCATTTCTGTCATAGGAATTGCATTTATTAGACATTGTTCATTCTATACACATGGCATCCATTGTAATCTGTCCATCCTGGGAGTGGGATCCGTCCTCTGACGTTGTCCCTAAGGTTTCTTCCCTTTTTTCCCTCTTGGAAGGGTTTTTTAATTTTTTGGGGAGTATTTCCTGTGCCGATGGTGGCTTTCGGGACAGAGGATGTTGTATGTGTTCAGACTGTAAAGCCCTCTGAGGCCAATTTGTAATTTGCGATTTTGCGCTATACAAAATAAAATGAATTGAATTGACTGTAAAACCCTCTGAGGCAAATATGTCATTTGCAATTTTAGGCTATGCCAAATAAAATTAATTGAATATAATTGAGTTGGTGCTGGGGCTCAACAGAAAATAGTCGAAGAGTGTCTGCAGCTGTAACATTGACAGTTATAAGTGACAAGTAGAATTCACACCTGTTCTTAAGAAAATATGGCTACTTCCACTAAAAATAGCGTTCATACACTGGTTCCATACTATCTACATCTGTAGTCATCACCTATAAGGGAAAAAACTAACTGCTAACTAAAAAAGGCCCAGAATAAGTTAAACTGGACCCTTTGACCCACCTGAGCACACAGTCAGCTGTTGGTTAAATGTATGTTGATTTTATTTACCTGTAAACGTCTGAAGCTTACATTATAGCTTGCTTAGCTCCGCTCTAACACGACCGTAGCTGCAAGAAAACAGCCACATGGAACCATTAATTAGCCACTTATGTGTTGACTGTAACCGTCCGTGACCGCTTTGACAGTTTACTTCAGAGAGGAATAAGAAAAGGTCTACCAGCAGGAAGACGAGCAGGACCAAGCTGTCTCCTTTAAAATACAAATACAGAACTAATATCCAGTTCAGCTGGAAGCCTTGACCTGATCAGAAATCCCAACAATAAACCAGCTATCAGGAAAAAAGAATCAGAGTTCAAGTTCATATCTTTATGAGCCATCACCATCTTGCAGGTGGGGCTGTGTAACATCAGACAAACAGCGTCACCCAGTGTGTATATAAAGAGCAGGGATACCTCCTCATCATCACTGCAGCACTTAGCTGACACCTGAATCATTCCACCTCACATCTACCCGACAGGTAAGACTGCTGCGTGTCTCTTCATCCATTGGAGCCCAATACTTACTGCTTTCCTCTCAGCATTTATCAGTGTCTTTTTTTCTCCACACAGAAAGTTCAATCGCTTATCACCATGAAGACTCTCCTGGTCCTCTCCTGTCTCCTCTGTGCTTCATTTGCAGGTGATATTCACACACAGTTTAGACAGAACATATGCTCAGGTAGTAGTGAACATTTGGGGGATCAGGGGTAACGAGGTCACCGACACTGTTGTCTTTGTGTGTGCAGCTCCAGCTGAAGACAAAGGGAAGTCCCCAGGTCAGTATTAACGGCTTTAATACTCAGCAGACAGTCAGCGTGGTTACATGGATTCGAATAAATGGCTTAGTCGGACTGAAATCGAATTATCCGTTTCATGTAAACACCTTTGTCCGACTATGTGCAGTCCGACTACAATCCGACTAACACCCCTGGATAACTTGATCCGATCCAGTTGATAGTGCGACTATTGCGGCATGTAACGGTGAATCGGATAAGGAACTGGACTTTGCGTCTTTGCGCATCCTTGAGATCCCAACGGCGTCTTCTCTACGTTATCAAATCAGGCAATAGCGCCATTCGCATTCGCTGTACTCCTATTAACATCATGCAAAATAGTAGAGGGATGTAGCTTCACCTTGCTCTCCGTTCGCCATCTTCGCGTAATCGTATCGGATATGACATGCTTTCGGCCAATGATTCGATTTATTCACTGCCATGTATATTGGGATAATAGCACTTGCCCCGAAAGATAGCATAGTCCGACTAAGCAAAGATTCAAATTATACCATCATGTAAACACACTGAGTAAGACCTTTAACCATCTAACACCACTGCTGATGTAATTCATCCACAGATGGAACAGTGCAACAGAAAATGGCCATACCTGGTTAGTGTCCTCTTTAAAATGTTTTATGACAGCTACCCTACCAAGCATGTGTGAACATAAGCTTAACAAATAAGCTAAATGAACTAATATCCAGAGACAGGACATCCAAGTTCCACTGTTACGCTCAGATAGGTCACTGAAAAGAAAAAGTAACCATCACAGTTAGAAATGTTAGCATTTGTACGTGGCTATGATAGTGGTTCGTAGAGCTTCATGTCTCCTATTTGTTGTTCCTATCTATCAAACACTCAGATCATTATACAAGTGCAAAACAGGTGATCGGGATCATTGTCCCCAATCTGTCAAATCAGCAGACCTTTTCATGGATGTCAACCAGGGGTAGTTCTGTCTGTCCGCTTTACTTTGTCAGTTATTTTTGGTCTATTTTTAGTTGTCCTTTGGTTTGAAGAACAAACCATAGCAGAATGTTTAGTGTGGGAAGCACTTTGCGTGCATATCATGCATATCATATTCAAGTGCTGTACTAATAAATCTTTACTTCTACATGTAAACAAGTAGATCATCAGTCAGTAATACTGACAACTAAAGGATCTCTGATGAAGCTGTTGATGTTTCAGAGATGGGGGAGAAGATGGTGAAAGATGGGGAAGTATCTGTGCCAGAAGATTCGGTCCCTGTTCCAAGAGATGGTAACGAAAAAGGACACATATTGAAACATTTCAAAACACAAATACGTTATACATTTAATTGATTTTAATTAATTTATAAACAATACTCATTGTGTTGACTGTTCTGTGTTGGTGCAGCACCTGTGTCCGAGGAGGAAGCAGCACCTGAATGTACGTGCACATCACTGTTCGAATCCCTATTTTCTGTTCCTTCCTGAGTGATAATGTGATGGCAACAACCATGAGAGAGAAAATTGAATAAAAGCCACACTCCTCTCTCCAAATATCACAAACAACATGCGGAAAGAATAAGCACGATGCGCTTGGATGACTGTAGCAGTATTTTGTGGGTTAACTATAACTAATGTACTATGCGCCAAAATATATCAGACGCATGGAGACAGATGTCGGTTTCATTAGACAGTTGTTGTGAGTGTGTTTAAGTATTGAAGGCAACCTCTAATGTGTCCACAGTTCGTTTCGACTCCTGTCCCGCAGGCTGGTTCAGCCACGGCTCTCGCTGCTTCACCCACGTCAGAAGCTCCATGAGCTGGTACGACGCTGAGGTACTGCTACCGCTCCTCTTTGTGTCGTTATTGTGAGCAGCTCAGTACGTGATACGATCGACCTTGTCGTTAACAACTTGTTTGACTGGATGTTGAGCAGTCCGTCGCCATCAGGCCATGAAAGAGTTTACTCAACTGTCTGCGGCTTCCTCTGTCTAACAGGAGCACTGCAACAGCATGGGTGCCCAATTGGCCTCGGCCACCAACCCCAAAGAGTACAGATTCCTCCAGCAGTTGACACAGGCAGCCGGTTACAACACAGCATGGCTGGGAGGTTTCAACCTGCAGGTATGAACATAGTAACATATACCAGTCAGTTCAGGTCAATCCCTGGACCTGGTCCAAAGGAGCTCTACAATCACACAGGAGACTCAGGCGACGCTTCCTTACTCTCCTCTTTGTCTCTCAGGGCCGGTGGATGTGGATCGACCGTGAGGGTTTCTATTACTTAAACTGGTACAATCCGTCATCCTCCAGCAGCCGCGCCTGTGTCTACCTGCACACCTCCGGTAAGTCCACCTGTTCCCTTCACCAGTTGATGTTTTTACTACGTTCGCCTGGATTTCTGTTCTGAGAAATGGGAATATAAGTTATTTTCTTGACACAAGGTTTGTCCTTCTTATGGTCTGACTGCTAATTTAGTAAATGTGTTAATCACAGAGAGTGAAAGATATTACAGAGGACATTGTGTTGTCTCATTTGCTACTTAAAACATGTTACTTATTCTTCTGTTTTATGAATGAAATTTCAGTTGGTTGGAGTAACAACGTGTGTGGCACTGGTTCTTCCTTCATCTGCTCCAAGAATGCTTTTGGCTGCTAAGATAGTTCAAATCATCTGAAGCCTCCGAACGGAAGAGCCTCTGCATTCATACTGTCTGAAGACGACTCTTGATTGTGGTTGAGTGTCTTATTGAATTATTGATTAACACAGCTGGTTCTTTTCCCATAATAAAGACTTGTGAGGAGGAAATAAAGTGTGATCTTCATTTAAGACCTATGTTGAACAATGGCTGCTGAAGGTCAGTAGTAGATTATCAATGCTCATTCTTCTGAGAGGAACCTGAGTCAGCAGCTCATGTTCAATGCATTGCAAGTAGTGTTGTGCATTTAATACTTGGATATATGGTTTGGGTGCTATAAGAGGGATACTCAAAGAAGATATCAGGAAAGATTTATTGCCATAATATGTCAGACATACAAGGAAATTGACTTGACGGTTGGTGCGTAACAGTAGACAGTACGACAATGTACAAGACAACAGTGCAAGGAATAAAATAAAATGTAATGCTATGGGTTAGTAATATAAGGCTATGGGTTAGTTTAAAAATAAAGGAATAGAAGTTCAAGTAAAACATTTAAGAAGGAAGGAATCCACAGCGGTGACGGGGGAGTCACCGAGGATGATGGGGGAGGGTGAGACTCTGTTCTTCCTTAAATCCACAACCATCTCCACTGTCTTTGGAGCATTGAGCTCCAGGTTGTTCTGGCGGCACCACGACACCAGATGGTCAGACTCCCACCTGTAGGCGGACTCGTCCCCACCAGAGATCAGTCCAGTGAGGGTGGTGTCATCTGTAAACTTCAGGAGCTTAACAGATGACTGGAGGTGCAGCTGTTGGTGTACAGGCAGAGAGGAAAGAACGCAGCTGCAGGAGCCATATACATTTGGTATTATTTCATTTAATTTTGCTCTGTGCCACTAGGGGGCTGTATGTGCTTTGTGGCTCAGCTGACCTCGGATCAGCCCAGGTAGGCCATTTAACCTGCAGGAATCTCAGATACAGGTGTTGCTAATTTGGGAAGCAAACAGTTTTCGACTGTGCCAGTGTGCGTGTGTGCCTTTGTGGTGAGCAATGCGGTTTGTTATTTTGGGTACATGTATTATCAGTTAAAGTTTTGCCGTTTTATGATATTTGGATGTAAAATAAACATGCAAGGTAATTGTAACATCACAGAACTCTCCGTTTTGCTGTATTCGAGCGCACCGGGCGCACGTCTAAACTAATCCACCATATTAGCAACCAGTACTAGACTTCGTTTACGACTTTGTCAGTACAGCAGCCTTGGGGGGAGCCGGTGCTGATGGTCTGGGGGGCTGAGACACGTTTCCCCAGCTTCGCGTGCTGCTCCCTACCGGACAGGAAGTCAGTGAGTCGGGCACGAGCAGCTGGGGTAGTTTGTCCTGCAGCAGAGACGGGATGATGGTGTTGAAAGCAGAGCTAAAGTCCCCAAACAGGATCCTGGCGTAGGTTCCTGGGGAGTCCAGATGCTGGAGGATGTAGAGGAGGGCCATGTTGATCATCTACAGACCTGTTGGCTCTGTAGGCGAACTGCAGAGGGTCCAGGAGGGGGTCAGTGAGGGTCATCAAGTGGACCATGACGTGGTCAGAGTGTCCCAGTGCAGCACGAGGGACGGTGTGATAAGCCCGGCTTACTGTCGTGTAACATTGATTCAGCGTGTTCTCCTCTCTGGTGGGGCATATAATAAACTGTACTTAGGAAGTTCATGGGTGAGATTTCCTTTGTCCCTGAGGAGGACAATAACTAAGGAGTCCTGGTTGGTTCGCTCCACATGCCTTATCTGGTCGGCGAGTGTCCACTGTGCCTCTTGCACGTTGCCCTGCGGCGGCATGGAAACACCGACCAGGATGAATGAAGCAAACTCTATTGCTGATTTGCTTTAGTTCTTGCCGTTTTACTGCCAGTTCTATCTGTTTGAAGTTATCTTGCTTGCTAGTTTGAACTGCTGCTACTAGCAGTAAGACTGCTAGTAAGACTTGAATCCTTAAACTCTGTTTGTCAAAACACCTCATGGTGATTGTTCACTGATTGGTGTCAACAATTGGTGTTTTACATTTTGAGGAGTTTTGGTCGAGGCCAATCGACCTTTTGTCTCCTAAACGACGGGGGAGTGGTCAACGCTGCGGTAGCCAACTTCCACTAACGAGGAAGTACTTAACTAGAGGTTGAGTGAAACGTTAGCATAACCTCGCAGCACGACAAAGACAAAGGAGTCTTTCGTGGAGTCAAGACAAGCAGGACAAAAACAAAGGAGTCTTTCGTGGAGTCAAGACAAGCAGGACAAAGACTAAGGAGTCTTTCGTGGAGTCTTCGGGGCGGCTGAATGCCGCGCCGTCTTCTGCTATTTTTAATAATGTGTTTGACCCCTTTACGTGTTCGAATCTCTTCACGCAGATAGTACAGGCCTCGTGCTAGATCTGCTCTCCACCTTAACCACCGTAACCTTTCCTCTCTCACCGATCCCACCCGCTCCGCACACGTCCAGCACCTCGACACAGGAGGCCTCTGGAACTGCCAGTCAGCTACTCGCAAGGCAGACTTCATTTTCGGCTTCACTATCCAGCAGTCGCTTGACTTCCTCGCTCTCACCGAGACCTGGATCACACCTGAGAACACATCCACCCCAGCTGCTCTCTCCTCCGCCTTCTCCACCCCACGGTCTTTTGAATTCCATGCTGTAACAGTTACTCACCCGGTACAATTAACTATCGTTGTCCTTTACCGTCCGCCAGGCTCCTTGGGTCATTTCTTGGAAGAACTGGACATTCTCCTGTCCAATTTCCCTGAAAATGGCCCTCCGCTCATCCTCCTGGGTGACTTTAACATCCAGACAGAAGTGATCTGACCTTTACACCTACTTTCTTCTTTCGCTCTGTCACTCTCCTCCTACTCACAAAGCCGGCAATCACCTTGACTACATCTTCACTAGAAACTGCTCTGCCACTAACCTCTCTGTAACTCCACTGCATGTGTCTGACCACTTCTTCATCTCTTACTCTCTACCACTCTCTATAACTAACGACCCTGCTCCATTGACTGACTTTGTACCTGATCGTCACAACATTCGCTCCCTCTCTCCCTCCTCCCTGCCCTCTTCTGTTCTATCAACTCTCCCGTCCACTGACTCCTTCTCACTGTTGCATCCGAATGCTGCCGCAGAGACTCTCCTCTCAACTCTTTCCTCCTCTCTAGACTCTTTCTGCCCTCTGACGACACGACGAACTGGCAAATCCCCTCCGGCTCCGTGGCTGTCTCAACCGGTGCCATGAGAGCCACCATGGGAGCATCGGAGAGGAGATGGCGTAAATATAAACGACCAAAGCTCTTTTCGATCTCCGGAATCTATTCGATCTATGTTTCCTGTTACGATTCGCTCCGGGAATCACAACAGCAAACATAATTGATAACAAAAACAACAATAAAAACAACAAAAAACGAAGCGCACCGAAGCACCGTGGCAGCCATCGTTGGCGCCATCTTGGGTCTTCAGGAAATTAAATGAATAACAATGGCAAATGAAAAAGGACAACGGTCAGAAGTGGAGAAAAGAGTTTCCACCCATTCTTCCCCACTGATGTAGATCCCTCTGTTGGTCGGTTGGTGTCAACCTCCAACAACCGACTCAAATAAATGTGAAATGTAAAGTAAAGTGTTGAGTGTATATGTATACAAAGATGTGGTGCGACCAATTGCCTTCACAAGTCACATTTGCAAGTCACATAATTAGTAAATGCAATTTAATCTCAGTATAAATACACCTTTTCTTTAAAAGCCTTAGTTTGTTAGAGAGTGTTACTGGACAAAGAGCATCATGGAGACATAGGAGCTCAAACAGCTCAGTACATAAGTATGTTTTAAATGAGTCACTGTAGCACAGGCGGCACTGTGTGCGGTAGCACCTGTCATCAGTGTGTGAATGATTCGTAATATGTGGTAGAAAAGCATAAACCAGAAATCATCTCTATTACTATACTACTGTTAATTCTAATAATAATGTTGTGATTTAACCCATGAACTCTATTCAAGACAATATACTTTTGGTTTAAAGAATATATTTAGTTTATTACACCCTTCAGGACCATACAGATAGCAATGCATTCAATTCAAACAGCAATCTGACCCACACATGCATACACACACATATATATATATATATATATATGTATATATATATATATATATATATATGTATATATATATATATATATATATATATGTATATACTTGAATGTTGCGGAATCATGTGTCGTCGGACAAACACATAGAAGCATGAGAAGGACTTGAAGTCGTCTCGTACAGAAGCGGCAGCAGCCTTGTGTCATGGCGCTGCGGCACCGTGGCGTCTAGCAGGTCGGCTTCACCTGACAGATGAACGGGGAGCGCGTGCTGCAGCCGTGATTGGACCAGCCCGCTGCAAAAACATCAGCATCATCAGCTTTGGCCACAGAATGACATGCATCATGTGTTGCTGCTGTGGGTTCACTGGTGTCCTATCAATACCTTGAGAGTTGAGCTTGAGGCACTGGAAACTGTCGGTGAAGCTCTCTATTTCCCAGTTGTGGTAGTTAAACACGGAGCCATCTCCCCACCTCCAGTTGCCCTGGAGGAAATTATCAGTTGGTGTTCAGTGTCTCCACATGTACACGTTTAGTCTAAAGCATGTTTGTGACGGGTTTTGATCGTTTCAGGGCTGAACAAGATCAATTCCAACTTGTCTATTAAATTGTACATAACTAGTAATACTCCAAAAACTTCCTCATAAATGCACCAAAACCCTTGAAGTACTTTTATTTGAATTAGGTTAAACAGCAATAACGCTTTAAATGCATTGTAGTGTGGAAAGCACACAGACAACTAACAATGTTCTTAAATAAAAGTTTTTTTTTATGTGTGAACAAACCTCAAAGAAGTATCCTCCAAGCCAGGCAAAGGTGTGTCCTCCAGTCCTGACCACTCGCTGGAGGAACTGATACTCCCAGATGTTGTGGGCTGAGGCCAGGCTGCCATCGAAGCTCGCACAGAAGCTCTGCAGGACGACACAACATCTGTTAAACCTATCCTAAGAAAAAGATCCAAACTTCGTCTTTAACTTTGTCCCCACCTCTGCGCCGCTCCAGGTGTCGACGTGGTTGGCTAAGTAGTAGCAGTTACCACGGAAACCAAGCCAACCATCAAGGCAGAAATGGAAACGAGCTGAAACCAAAAAAAGGACAAAAAATGACCATCTTCACTCATACTGTGAGTTTTGGGGGGAATTTACTAAGTATCTCAGAAATATTTTTTCCCCATCTCTCTCCAGCAGCATCAGCCCCATGTGTTACTGTGACCTTCTTACCTTCAGGTCCACTCGCTACAGCTGCATCCGGCCCTGTAGAACCCAATGACAAGGTCTGAAAGGTCAACTCAGCCATGAGTTCTTTGTGTTCACATCCATTATTTCCTCTCAAGGCAAAGCTGGATTGAATGTATCCTATTGTATCATTTCCATATCAGTTAAGAAATACGGCAACGTAGGTTTTTCCACAATAAATACCAGTTGTTTTATTGCTACATATTTGCTCTTTAGAGGAACCAATTTCTTATGTAAGAATGTAGATTGGAACGGTTCCCTTTACTGTTTTGCCAAGTTTCCCGTTTCAATGAGATAAACCCTGACGAAGCAAGATGCTTCACACGGCAACAATACACACAACAGCGCGTGGTGCTGTGTGGTTTGGTGGATGTTAAAGTAATCACCTGCTTTTGGTGGAGGACTGTTGTTCTGTTGAACTGCAGCAGCCTCGACTGGAACAACTGAGGGAGAACAACAGAAGAGCATTAATGTGCATCGGTTTCCTCTGTTGAGTTGCAGAACAATAGACATTAGACAATAACAATGGATATGAATGAACACTAATTCTACATTTAGTGTCTTGGCTAAATTAAGGCTTGAACACCTTAACCCCCATGTTCAATGCATCATCTACATCCCACGCGGTGTAGTTGAAATGGAAAGTATTGGATGAGTGCTGCGTCTCACTTGTGGCGGCCCTGATGGACACAGCGACGCAGCCGATGACGGCGAGGATCAGCGCAGTCTTCATGACAGGAGCTACTGAGGTCTGCAAGGCAGGTGGGAGGTCTTCAGGTGGGAGACAGGTGAGTGATGGCAGGAGGCTCAGGGATCATCTTTATATGTACACTGTCGTTTCCTTCTCGTCACAGGTATTGAACATTTGGACTTTGCCCTCTGCGTCAGTATCGCGTTGCAGGAAGACGGAACCGTTTTCCCATCAGCGCCCAAAAAGATGATTAAACAATGATATGAGTCCAACAAAGTGGAGACATTTCCCAGAGGACACGCCCCAGTTGTGCCCAGCTGCCTTTGATTAAACAAGTCTCCAGTCTTCTGGAATTGCAACGAATGTGCAACAATGATTGACTGTAACAAGAAAAGAAGACACACCTTCATCTCTGGGAGGTTTTATTATATATTGTTACTCATAAACATCAAGGCAAGGCAAGACTATTTTATTTGTATAGCGCTTTTCATACACAAGGCAGACTCAAAGTGCTTCACATCATCATCATCAACATTTCATAGAATAAAGTGAAATAAAATGCAGGAAGTAAAAGACAATTAAAAACAGAAAATAAAATTATAAATTAAAATCTTATTTAAATTGTTTAATTAAAGGCAGAGGTTAAAAGTGCAATGTAGGTAAAATTTAGCAGAAGGCGAAGCTGAACATAAAAGTTTTCAGTCTTGTTTTAAACGTGGTCAGAGTTGGGGCAAGTCTTAAATCTTCAGGAAGTTTTTTCCAGCTGTTTGTTGCGTAACAACTAAATGATGCTTTCCCATGATTTGTATTTACTCTGGGAATCACTAACAGATTGATCAAGAATCGGATTTCATCAGCCGTTAGCTTCGACAAAGTTCTGCCAGTGACTGAACTTTATATACTTATTTTCCTACCAAAGAAAATTCTTATAACTAAATCACAGATGATTTTTTCCCATGTTAATTGTTGTTGTTGGTCACAGTTACAGTTAGTGAACTCTAGTCATCGAGAATGATTCGGACGAGTTGTTCAGTATTAAAGTACGGTGCTCTTCAAGCTATAACACCCCTCTGACAGGGTGTTAAAACATGGCTGGCAGATCGCAAAGATGAGGTCATTCTCATAACTGAGACTTCCTTCTGGAAAATAAGATACAATTCCCAGCGGAGTAATTATAGATCCTGCAGGAAGTGCAGATAGGTATAGGTTTATGGAGGGGGAAGACCAAGAAAGTTAATGTTGTTAAGTGGTGCTGGTGGTTGACCTCGGATGTAAACTATTATCTTATGAACATCGAAGCACAAACATCTTGATTATTGGATGATGAGAACATAATGTGCCTTTGTGGGAAGAGCAAAGCCTTCCTATTGTCTAAGTAGTACTGACTAATGTCAAACATTATTGCAGCTACGAGGTGGACAATGTGGTATAGATGACAGACCCATTACAGATGTAATCTTTGTGGATTGTAAGTGTTAGTCTAAAAATTGTGATTGTGGAATTCTTGCTTTGGATTTCCATATTGCATGAATTAAATGTTTGCATTTTTTTCACAAGTTTATATTGTTAGATACAGTATATTAGATTGAGTGACTAGTCCGTTATTTACTGGATTTGAAACCACTCAGTGGCCTTTGGGTGTGGAGTCTGCATGTTCTCCCACATTATACATAAGTCATTTTTAAGGGATTATTGTCAAAAAAAGAAACATTTTAGTGTAGTTTGTAAGATATTTCTTCTGTAGTTGCGCAGGCAGAAATCGTAGTAAAACTGCCTTTTTATGAGGAGCAGTTATTTATAACTACTAATCAATATAGAGATACGCTGCAGATCACATTGAAGAAAAATATTCTCCTTCGAGCCGGATTTGAACCAGCGACCTAAGGATCTCTGCTCAACCACTACAGTCCTCCGCTCTACCAACTGAGCTATCGAAGGCCACGTGGAAACGGGAATGGGCTGCTGTGAACAAAGATGAAAATGTTGCACGAAGAATAGTGGTTAACGGTTGGAGATGTGTAGAAGTCTGTAAAACGTATGTAGTTAGTGAAAAAAACACGAAAATATTGCCATATGGCAAAAAAAGAAAACATCCTTCGAGCCGGATTTGAACCAGCGACCTAAGGATCTCTGAACAACCACTACAGTCCTCCGCTCTACCAACTGAGCTATCGAAGGGTACATTACTTTAGTTATTAGTGAGACATTTTCAAGGGCCTTGAATAAAAACATTGCTGTAATACACGTCGACACGCCATTACACTGTTGATATGCACAAGCGCGTATTTCGGTCAATAATAAAATTACGTTAAAGCTGAATTAAAACAGTAGTTTTGAGTTATGAACGTTACGTGACGTTACCGGTGATCAGTCGGTATCTGGAGGACTAAATGTCTTTAATACTTCAACCTATAGTTATATCTCATGTATAACTGTTACGGAGACTCAATACACGCGGGTAATTTCCCAGAAGCCTCCCGGGGATCAGGCTGCTCTCCGCGGGGTGAGATGAGGCTGACGGTCCCGTTAACTACACCTCACGTCTCCCACATCCTCGAGGTAATTATTAAGAAGGCTCAACGTGGACACACTCGCTACAGAATCGTCCCTTAAACAAATGCAGACTTTTGAATTTAAACCGAGCTTAAGCTGTCCACGCGAGTCCACAATTCCAGACCAGAGCGCATATTGAGAAACCGCCCCCCCAGTGGGAGGAGCCGACGGGACGCATGCGGCGACCAGCGAGGACGCAGCCGACCAAATGAGACGCAGCCCCAGTCATAGAGCTGGTGATGGAAAACTGTTCAGACATTTAAATAGATCAGTCTGCTCAAGTTAATAATGTGTCACTTTTAACCCGCAACTTTATAATCACTCAATTGTAGTGAAATAGAAATGTTCGTATGTAACAAAGTGAATTACAGATCGTACGACATCGGCCTTTGTGAAATGTTTTCACCAACAAAGCAAACTATAAGAACGAAAGAAAGAAAGAAAACTACAACAATTTGGGATTTTATTACTTTATAAGGTTTAAAATAATCATTTTGACCCTGCCACCATTCTGCTGCAATAAGAGGAATAGACACAGAGGAAGACGGAGAGCCACACGTCCATCAACACGTCTGCTACGAAACCTTTCAGTGAGCGCAGTACAGCAGCTGGACAATTGATATGTAGAAAATAAAAGTAGGCAAATGTATATTCATTACATTTCATTTACATTGTCAAACTAATTTTCAAAGAAAAGAGGACTTAACTTCCGGCACACAAAGAAAAAATGGCAGTGTTGAAAAATTCTGTCTTTGTAAACCAATTTGAACAAATGAAAAGTTAATACAACAAATGTAATACAACATCAACAGACAAAGGGCATTTTACTCTATGATAGTGTCATTGAAAACAAAGATGTAACTACATTTCATACATAAAGCATAATAATAAAGGGGGAGTACCATCATCAATCATCATCAGAACTAAAGATGATGTGATTCAACATGAAGTACCGAAATATTACCCTCAACTTGGAGCATGTTGGTAGTATACACAGTACACAGATTCTATTGTCTCTCTCACACACAGACACACACACACACAGGCGGTAAGGGGTCCTTAATAGTCTGGGCAGTGTGTTATCAGGGGGGGTGGAGGTGAGGACAGGTGAGTTCTTCTCCCGATGCTGCTACTCTATCTGAGGTCCACATGGCACAGATTAAAGATCTCAGGTTGTGGATCTTCTACACGGATTTTCCCCAAACACCTCTGGGGCGGCTGCAGAATAATGTGACTTCAAAAAGCTCACTATCATTTTCAGTACTCTGTAGCGTTGATCGCATTACCTCTTACCCTGAAAGTAGCTTAGCCCTTTCAGTTGGAGAGCTTTCGCTTTGACAGAAAGAAGCACGGTAGAATAACTTCAAACGAAGTCTCAAGACTAAAGAGGGAATTTTATTTTCCCTCCCATTTTCCATGTTGAGTGAGAATCTACAATCACAGCCTCCTGCTTCACATGCTATTATTATTGGATGGATTTCAGCTACTGTAGTGATGCCAGCCAACCAGGAGTCCAGTTGTTATGATGTGTTCTGATCTAAACAGTCTAAATTACCAGGACCTAAATATGTGGCCTATATAATAGGAGGTCTGTTCTATTGGTTTGCTTTTCATTGTAGCAACATACAACATTCAACAGAATTGTGTCTGCCTTCGTACCAACTCCCGTCCCCTCCGACCCTCTGTCCCCTCCGAGGGACGTTCAT
The DNA here is from genome assembly GCF_964276395.1 of Gasterosteus aculeatus. Taxonomy (NCBI): domain Eukaryota; kingdom Metazoa; phylum Chordata; class Actinopteri; order Perciformes; family Gasterosteidae; genus Gasterosteus; species Gasterosteus aculeatus. The sequence continues at coordinate 3,285,901 of NC_135696.1, read as the reverse complement.
GCTCTGACACCAGCACTGGGTCGTCCCACTACTCTCGGGCCTGTAAGCACTTTAAGGCAACCAGCAAAATGCTCGTCGTCTCTTTTTCTCATTGCCGACAGGATGTCTGAACATTTACATCCACTGGATCATGTGACCCGTCAAAGGGACACAAGCAGATGTATGAGTAAATGGTGGTAACTGTGTATCCACACTTGTACCACAGCGGCTCAATAGTAAGACTCCATTTAGGCCCAAATGACCAGGCCTCACTTTGGTCTCTTGTCATTTCACGCAGTCTTAAAAACATACACACACTCGGCCATGTAAAAACACATAAAATCAACAGCTAAAGTACGGAACAACGTTAAATGAAGACTATAGTAAAAGTAACTGGGTAACAGGCCGATGTGTAGTTCATCAGTACCACCACAGGGGGGAGCAACAGCCCCAAACACCCCACCCCCCAGAAACAGTTGGAACAAAGCAAGCACACAGACTTTCCCTCCATCCTTCATGGTTCCATCGCGTCTGTACTACGCACCTGTTAGTGAGTACCATACGCGTTAGTGGAACTCCGCTTCTCTCCTGCGCTACATACGCCACCTTTATCTCTTCCTGCTACGGTGGTCCTGCGTTCCCTCCCCCTCGTCCCTCCCCCACCGCCCCAGCTTCTGTCTCTCTTTGTCCGTTCTCTACCCGTGTTCATTGAAGTGCTCCAACTTCCCCTGTTTCCTCCCTCCCTCCCACAGCAAAGTGAACTGGTTTCTGTTCTGCATTTTAGTACCAACCCATACATACATATATGCACATGTACACACACACATGTATGTATGTGTATATAAAAACGCGTCTTTGTGTGCTGCTCGTTCCTCAATCTGCTGATGTGCTTGCTTTGAAGAGGTTCTGACAGACTGGCCTTGGTAGCTTAGACAGCAGTCATTCAGTCCACATCCTGAAGACTAGAGCTGTGTCTTCTGTGTCCAAATGTCCCCCTGGAGCCCGCTGCGTGCTGGCAGAGTGTGTTCTGTCCCCAACCTCCTCTTCTCCTCCTCCTGTTCATGTCCTTTTGTGGTCTCTTCTACTCCTTCTCCCTTGGGCTCGTCCTGCCCCTCCTCCTCCTCCGCCCTGGTTACCCGTCATTTCACTTCTCCATCAACCTCCTCTGTGATGCCCTGAGCACGGAGCTCTTCCAGGACGTTGTCCAGGTGTCCGGGGTCTGGGAAGCCGTGGCCCGTCAGGTTGGAGCCAAACTCTGTCTTATGGTGGACCTTAAAGAGAGGGGGACAGTTTTAAATACGTGCATTGATCCCAAACTCTGGACACCCATGTTGTGTTGTTGTGTCCGTACCTCGTTCCAGATGACGGTGTCAGACTCTCCAGTGGTGCTCGAAGTCCCCACCGAGAAGATCAACCTACGGTCCCACGCTACCAGGAGCAGTCTCAGTACCTGACGACAGGTAGGGTAAGGTGGTGCTGTTAAAAGGGATCTGAACAAAGGAGATATCTACTGGGGGGAAGTGGGGGGGGGGTTACCTTGCGCCCCCTCTCGCTGTCTGGGAGGTAGCAGTGTCGAGGGAAGCCTCTGGCAGTGAAGGGCTTCCCTGGGCTTGGGTGCTCCGGTCCCTGCAAGGAGAGGGTTGGCAGTAGCACATTAGCAGGAACACGTTGTAGCTACGTGGGGGTGAGCGGTTGTGTGTCCGGCCCTGATGGAGACCCACACTCACAATGTGCTGCATACAAAAGCTGATCATATCTCCGTGTCTGTCATGTCACTGTGAGGATCCACACAGGGGGGAAACTGTTTCCATGACTCATACAGACGCTGTGCGTACCTGAAGGCCTGGCGGTATGTTGTAGATGACGCGGATGCTTTTGCAGTCAGGGTGCCCCGGCAGAGAGTGAGGGATGACGTGGTACTCCATCTTCCCCGCCGGTTGGTTGCCCGTCTTCACGCCGTAGATGGTTTTGCAGGTGGGACACTGAAGGCTGTGAAGAGGGGACACAACTCGTGAGCTGGTTCTCAAAAGCGCCGTGAGGAGTAGCGGCCTCCGTCTCGCACCCACCTGCCGTCCTTGTTGCCATTGTTGTACATGGCCACCAGGCACTGGAAATGGTACTGGTGTCCACACTGTGCGAGTTGCCCGACCGACTCTGCCCGAGACACAGGCCCCACGCCTGGACCCTTGTACCCAGACGGACCCCCCAGTGGCTCCATGCAGATGGTACAGTCCTGGGAGAGAAGAGGAGGGACCGTTGTCGTGGAGGGTTTCATGTGATGCGTCATTTGATTTATATGAGCCTGATGATGATGAGAACAACACACATGAATACTGGTAATACCTCCTCGGGGGGACTTTTTACTTTCTGCAGGTACTTCTTCACCACCTCCTCTGGAGTTTTACCTGCCGACAGCAAGCAGAGGCAAAGTCCAGGTCGTTAACACCACAGACTCACGCTGAAGTACAGGATTATTTCAAAGGCAGGAACAACCAAACTAAATAATAGGTTTTTGTGGCGCGCTGACCCTTGCGAGCCTGTTTCTTGGTAGTCTTCCTGCAGCAGTGGCCAAAGCCTGCCACGGGCTTGACGTCGCTCTTGCTGACAGGCGGGGGGTGCAGCACGAGTTTCGGAGGTCTAGTCAGACACACGGGCAGAGCGGCAGCACTCATCAGGATGCCCGTGATCCCTGAAAAATGAGTCTGGTTAGAAGAGAAAACAAAGGCGGTGCTCTCGGATGTGCTCTGAAAAGCCCAGCGTTAGAGAGACAGAGAGAGAGCGAGAGATTTACCGGCCAGTGCAGGGTGAACCGGGCTGGATCCATTCAGGTTCTTCACTGGGACGGTGGGCACGCTGCAACACAAGACACACACTTTTGTGTACAGTGGACTTCCTACAGCAGCGGAGGGATCAGACAGAACAATGTGCACTTACTTTGAAAAGCTGAGGACTGTCATTTCTACACTACGAGCTCTCGGTGAGGAGACGAGAAGCCGCTTGTCGGTGAGTCCTCTCTCTCTCTCTCTCGACAGTCGCTGTGTGTTTGTGAGAGCTAATCCACCAACAGATGGACCTCATGCAGCTGCTAGCTAGGGATTACATGCCTCGTCACCAAGCCCCTCATCCTCATCATCTACAGTACACTTGATGGTTGGGATCCGTTTAACCTGGGGGTCGTGGTCCTACAGGTGTACGTATACACTGGGAGTTTCTCACTGCAAGTTTATGCAGCTTTAATAGACAACGAATGCTTCCCTCACAGCACTCGTGCACTTTCCCTCATTATGCTCAATAGGAGAGCTAGTAATGTTAGCAGTTAGCCGCACCAACATAAATGAAAGAGTAAAAGAACATTTTTCATCTTGAATTCCTTCATTGATGGTTGGTTGATATGCATGTGAAGTTTTCAGACATGATTCTGGGGAACATCTGTGCAATTGGAACCTAAACTCCTTCATTCCCGACGTGAACCAGTTCTACCAAGAGGCAACACAGAGGAATGAAGGAGTTTAGGTCATTCAAACAGTGTTAACGCCACCAGCAGCGTGAGCGGAGAGACAGGCAGCGTGCTGATGATCGGCTGTTTAGCTTTAACGGGCCCTCGGCCACTGACTAAGCTGCTTTCACTTAACCCAGTGGTCCCCAACCACCGGGCCATTTGGTACCGGGCCGTAATAGAAACCGTTCAGTGTGTCAGGTGGAACATTTATGACAGTGTTGGTCAGTTTGTCTGCTTCACAATCCCATTTTGCTGAGTGAGATGAATAGACTGAAAACTTTTAGACAAGTTTTCCTTTGGTGACAATTTGCGGTTGAAAAACAGTAAACTGCAATACTCGCATCGTATGATTCCCACCTCCATCCAACATCCAATGACAATGCGTGGCTGAACGCGTCTACCCTCACATTCAACCTGCATCACATTTCCATACACGTCCATCAGATTAATCAGATTAGCCTCACTCTGAATTAGCTGCTAACGTATGCAGTCAGAGTAGTTTAAGATCCTAAATATGACGTGGAGGTTTATTTATGACTCCTGTTATTAACATTAATATGCTGATGACGGATGGGAAACACCTCTATTAGATCCAGTCAATGAGTGACAGTGATCACACACACACACACAGCGTTTAGCTGACAATGATTTACAATGAGCAGTCTTGTTTAGGGACACTACAGTCTCCTATTAATACTTAATGTGCTGCTGCCTTGGCAAGGAAGGACTTATAACATGAGGTGGTGAAGACGGGAGACGGATCCTGGATGAGCTACATGAGGCTCCTTCACACACTCTCCAGCTGCCCTACGTAGGTCCTGATTACACACTTCTACACACACAGCTCCTATCCGTGGGAGTGACATTGGATTTGTCCAAGAACAATTAATCTGGTTACCTGTTTTCTAACATTGGTGCACAATCAGAAGAAGAATTATGAAGCTAATAGTAGTTTTTAGCTTCCGTAGCCCTTCATATCTGCAGCACTCCCCCCACCACTGGCTGTAGTCACGACCACCGTAGTTGTGCTCACACTTGTCAGTGGCTTTGGATCGACCACAGGATGTGCAGCTGGGTCTCATGTAGCAACACATGAATCAGAAATCAACTACAAACTACTAAAGTACCACAATTTGGTACAAAATTGTCAACGTTTACATTATTTTGAATTTGTTTTTTAGAACCAGAACATTCAGTTGGTTGTAATTTGCAACTTCCCCACTGGATGTCCCACATCTCACGTGTCTCAGTGTCCTTAAAAGCATCCAATCAAATCTTCACAACATTCTGTTGCACAAAGCGCACACAGCAAGTGGAAGTTAAATCAGTTGTAGACAGTTAATCATCCAGATCAGGATTTTCTGATCATTTTAAGTGAATTAGAATGTTTTAAAAAGTAAAACTATTTAACGTGAATTTACAGTCGACACTTTATAACAAAACCCAAAGATATCAGAGAAGAAGACGTAGAAGAGCATAGAGGCTGGCTCCCCTGCCTGGGGGAGGGGCCTGAATGGCTCTCTTGACCCCCTTCAACCTCAGACCCGCCCCCTCAGCTTCCTCAGCTTTGTCTCCCTCCCTCCCTCCCTCCCCTGCTACTCCCATTCTACAGGCCCAGATGGACATCAGCTGGACTGCTTTAGATGCCAGACAATAACACACTCCCACACATTCTCACACATATATCGTCACAAGCATAAAGCCGCCCCCACGGCCTCACACGACCCTGTGGACACGCACACAAACGCACACAGTGGGAAGCTTTGACAACGTGATTAACCATAAGAACTGCCCTGAGCAGATACACTTTAGTAAGATATTGAGGCCTCCATGCAAAGGTTGGTGGTCTTTAGGGGAGTTCTCAACAATATTCAGAGAGTAGAATTGGAATGTGAAACACAGAAATATCCCAAATAAATAGAACAACAACTCCATGGTTGAGCTGAGCAAAGTATCAACACTGGTCTCTCTGCTTTAGACCCAGAGCCCCCCCCCCCCCCCCCCCCCCCTGGCGCGGTTATGATCATACATAATCATATGATTATTGCAACAGGTCAAAGGAAACACCTAAAGTTCACGGATCCAGGAACCAAAGGCTGGAATTCAAAAGCCTGAAATCTGTTGTAATAACTGATACGATGTTGACAGTTAAACCTGAAGCTGGTCTTCTCCAGGGGGGACCCCTGGAGTCCATGTCCACACTCACACATTAATCGAGCGCTCTCCTTCGGTCTGTTTGGCCTTTCCTTAGGACGTCCACTGTGCTGCCCCCCCCTCTAAACACCAGCTTTCCCCGTACTCCTTCACTGCCTTTGTCCCGTGTCTATAACCCCCCCTGGCTAGAAGGTTAGAAGGAGAGAGACATTGTTCACTGGATCTCCCATTAGTCAATATTTACTGTGTGAGAAGGACAACGTGTGTATTTGTTAAATGCCTTGGGAGCATTGTAGTGTGTGTGTGTGTGTGTGTGTGTGTGTGTGTGTGTGTGTGTGTTCTCGCTCTACTGCTGGCCTGCTTTCTTGGACCAATGTGTGATCAATCTTTGACAGTTTGCTGACTTGTTTCTTTGCCCCCCCCCCCACATTCCCATAGGCCCTGTCTGAGTCTGGGACTGTCTCCACACACACACACACACACACACACACACACACACACACACACACACACACACACACACACAGCTGCATTGTGATTGTCTGGGGATAGAAACAATGCTGACTGGTCTGGTATCATTGTCTAGCCCCCCCCTCATTTGGAATATGCTAGCAGCCCCGGCCAAGTGACCTCCTTTAATGGCGTATCTTCACTCGTCGGGACCATCATGTTTAAAAAAAAGCGGAAAATAAAAAAGTAGAGAAACAAAAGGTGGTTGAGGCCCAGAAGCCGACTAGAGGAAAGTAAAGAATTGGAGGAGAAGACGGCAGAGCGATCAGAGCGAGGGGGAAGGAGAGCCGAGGATCAGCATTGTGCTGCTAATGCGGGCGGCCCAGGCTCGGCTAATCCAACAAAGGTTACCGTGGAGACCAACAATGAGGCAGTGAGGGGCCCCGGCTGCTGAGACGCAACGGGCGAGGAGGGAGGAGAGGAGCCAGGGAAGGAGAGGAGGGGCAGCTAACTCGGGTGGATCACCAAAATCACTGTAATGTAACGTACATACATACTGGAGGCAGGAGCCTGACATAGAAGGAACGGGGGGGGCGGATGCTGGTGGGAAATAGTTTGTTGTCTAGACGACGTGTTTTTCTATGAACGCCATCATCCACACGATGTGAGCCGAGTGTGTGTGTGTGTAAATAAGGAAGGGACATAGGAACACGGTATAGACCTGTGCAAAGTGCCCTTATATGACTTTTGATGTGATAGAAAATGAAACCGTCAAGACCTTCTTGGGGGGGCACTTGGTAGAGGGAAACACTGCAGCAGGTCTCCCGTGAGGACAGAGAAGAATGTGGCTCTGTTAGAATGGTCCTTTTTGCTTGGGAAGCTTCCCAACCGAGTGAAATGACCCACGAGTACTTAAGCGGCCACCATGAAAAGAGCTGTTTGAATTCTCCAAAAACTAAAGAAAGGAGCTTCAATGCTTCCTTACTTAGCTTCCTCAGAGGAAGGAAAAGTGGTTATGAGTAGACGTTTTTTTTCAAATCCAGCCTGTGTAGTAAATCCTTATCATTACCGTGATCACATGACACCATCCACAGCTGCTGGTGGACCTGTGTGCTGTGGACGGGTTTGACCACAGAGGACTTTAATGAGTATTATAATAATACTATTACCCCTCCCCTTGGGCTTTCCTCCTCATGTGGTACGACAGGGATTTGATAAAAAAGACATTTCCAACAGGAATTAGTTAAAAATGTCACAGCGAGTGAGTCATAACAACACTAACAAGCACAACACCTTCAGATGGGCGTCACAAGGCGTGTTTGCTTCACAGGTCGCGTGAGGTGAGCCTCTGTTTGTTTGTGTTCCTGTGCTTTGGATCGAACTTGTGTGGCGTCCACAGCCGGACGTCTGCTGCTCATCATAGAGTCCAGGACTCTAAAGCGCACGTGCTTCAGCTACTGGTGTTAGTGTGCGTGTACGTCTGTTCTATCGACTCACCCTGATGCAATGAGCGCTCTGGACTGAGCCATCGCAATCCTCTGTAGCGCTGGTCTGCTCAGCCCGGCTAAGCTGGATCTCTGTGGCAACGGGGCGTGGCACGCGGTTCCCGCGGATGGCACCGAGTGCTGCGGCTTCATCACCATTGGCGACGGAGATGGCACTGGAGAGGGGGGCGTGGTCACGCTGCTGGCCGGCGTAACCAATGTGGCGGTCGGCACCGGTTCGTTGGCCGAGGAGGAGGAGGAGCGCTTGGCGGGAACTGACGGAGGGATCAGGTTGGGTTTGGATGACGGAGGCTGAGGAGGCGGGAGGGACGGAGGAGGCGGCCTATTGGAGGAGATACCCAGAGAGGAGGTGCCCGCGGTGAGGGCGGCTAGCGACTGGGCAAAGAGCTGGGCGTTCCTTCTCGGAGAGGAGATGTTCCTGGAGATGGCGAGGCCGTGCGGCAGCGTCTGAAAGTAGTTGGCGTTTGAGTTCTGCTGCTGCCCTCGACCCAGCGTGGCGGATTTAGACGGACTCAGAGCTTTAGAGGAGTCCGGTGCAAAGTTCTTGGGCCGCTGCATGGTTAGCGAGCGTCTGCCCATAGTCTGTATCCCTGCTCCTCCTGTGTTGGTCTTCACGCTGAAGACCAGCATGCACTGCGGGCAGGAACACGCCTGGGACAGTCCAGGAGTTTGGACGCCCCCGTTGGGGGGGGTGGAGCCTCCAATCCCCATGCTTACCCCAGAAACCCCGACGCCGAGCAGGGCTCCTGTTAAGCCTCCACCGACAGCGCCTCCTTTGGGTATTGGGAGGGCGCCGGACACGAGGGGGTAGGACATGTCAGCGCGCCTCTGCAGCCTGCGACACCTCTGGCTCTGTCTGTTCACCTGCAGGGACATGAAAGACGTTTCCATTACCAGTCAAACGCTACGCATCTTAATAGCATGAGCCTATTTGGCTACGGGTGTCTCTTTAGTGACACCGGTCCCACGGTAACAAAGAGACGGGATCAAGCCGAAGGTAAAGACAGTTGTGTTTAGCAACGTGACTCTCCCATCATAAGAAAGTCGTTACCATCAGTGAGTGAGATGCAGACACAAAAAACGGTCCCAGAGTTACTTGTGCAAAGAAGAAGGAAACATTCATGCAAAGGATTCAAACACACCTGTGTCATGTTCTGAAAATCAATGAGGTAGCAGAAGCCGATGGGCGTCAGGTCGAGGCAGGGCTGCTGCCGGCTGTGGGCGTTCTCGATGGCGATGGCCACCTCCATGTCGTAGGCCGTCCACGTCCCCGCGTCGTTCTCCCACTCCCACTGCCAGCCCTGACCGGGGGCCGAGGACGGGTCATAAAAACTCCTCCGCACCGGACGGATGGTTCCTGAAAGAAGAAACAGGCACGACGGTTAAAAATGTGAGGCGGTTAATGAACTCGCCCCAACGAGCTTCTGCACCAGGTGAACAACAGAGCAGCAGCAGCAGGGAGGGGGGGGTCACATTGATGCTCCCAGGTATATATATATATGTATATATAACACTCAGTATATAGATAGTATAATGTGAACTCGACCTGTCGCGATAATCAATATATACACTTATTAGAACGTCACCAACATTTCAGACAATGGCGCTGCCTCTGTCCTCGTCAAAAGACTTTTAGAGACAATAGACGGGTCTATGTAGGACAACGTTAGGCCTTATAAGAACTACATGGTGAATACTCCAGGAGGCACACAAGGGGTCACCCTGAGGACAGACTGGGTGTGTCGTTCTGTTTCTAAAGAGGGGGATGAGCTTGGTTGTGCTCTAACTTTTATAATAGTCGTGAAAACCGACGTATAAAAAGACGGCAGGAGGAGGATTCCTGAATCAACAAAGCACAAACTACCCCGGTCTGCAGGGGTAACAGGCCAGTCAGTCCATGCCAGGACAACAACACAAACACCGGGTGTGTGTGTTTGAGGGTAAGTGAGAGAATAGTACAAAGATGTGATATTGGTACAGTAGCATTGCTACAAAGACATCAAAAAGACAGCGTTGAATGTTTGGAGAGGACGGAGTCAGAGGCAATTTTCCATATTCATTTTAATATCAAAATTAAATCTTTTTCGTAGTTTCATCTTCAGAGAACTGGTTGATCCGATGTGGGAACAGCTGAGAAGCTGCTTTTAATAAAAGAAATAAGTTACGGCATTATGACAAGGACGCGTGTGCGGGGTCAGAGAGAAGCCGTGTAATCACCGAGAGGACAACCTGCCTTTGTCCCCGAGTATGACATCATCACCTGGGATCAGGACGTGTGTTACGTGTGTGTAACCAGCCTTGATGGATAATCAACAGAGAGGGACTGCAGACAAACCTTTGACCGGGTCCAAACTGTATGTGACCTTCATGGAGTCAGCACCATGCAGGAATCAATGTCTTAATGAGACAAACTGTTCCTGAGTCCGCAGTTGGTTGGATGTTTAGTCTGTAATTCTAGCAGAAACATGCATAGTAATTAAAGCATGCTCATTTTCACGTTCATGCTTCTATAGAAGCAAAGACCGTCTGCTGGGTCTCAACACCAGACCGGTGGACCAGAGTGGTCACATGAGTGCAACCCCTGCAACGTCCTGAGCAACACTCCTCCACCTGACAGAAGGGCAGCAAGACAAGCATCACAGACACGGGACACTTTCTCTGTACTGCGACAATCACAGGCCACACACAAACTGTAATGTGTGCATGGACCTGTTGGTCCCGACATCCCTCGGTGCCCCGCGTCTGCCAAGTCAATAAGACTCAGACACGGGGAGCTAAAGCGCGTTGGGGCTCGGACAAACACTTGAGCATGAATCAGTCCAGGTGTAGCACACGTTGGCCTGGGTGTAGCGCACATTATCCAGGGTGTTGCACATGTTGGCCTGGGTGTAGCCTGGGTGTTACACACAGCACCATCATTGCTGCACCCTCAGGGCACCGCCCCCCCGAGTGCAGGCATGTAACGGTCTAAAGCCACCGGAGAAGAAAGAGAGCATGACCCACCAAGCTGAAGCTGCTGTTGTGTTTGAGGAGGAGCTAAAAGCAAACAAGGGATATGTGTGTGTGTGTGAGAATAATAAAAGGGCACCATTGAGAAACATTAAAGGGGTTGAAATGCGTGAGCGGGGGAGGGGGGGAGAAGAGGCCTGAGGCAGGTGGAGCAAGAGACCGGCCATCTGGTCCTCAGTGTTCTCTACCACCAAGGCCTCCCTTATACACACACACACACGCGCCAGAGTGTGCTCACCTGTGCGTGCACATGTCTGTGTCTGTGTGTGTGTATTGGACACGAAGGCGTCCATGGAACCCTGGACCGCAGTGAGCCCGTCCTTCCTCGTCCTCCGTCCATCTCGGCTGCCACTCACACAGATGTGTGGGACACGTTGGTGTCATTTTGAAGTGCTGCATGTGTGCCGTAAAAGGACGGACATGTCTCCTGTGGACCGCAGTGAAACCTGCCGCGATGAGGGAATGCCTCCTCACCTGGAGTCTCCGACACCCTCCAGCACAGGCTCCCTTCTTCTATTTGAGTTGTGTTCATCACTTCCCCTCTTGTTATCACACCCTCATTTGTGTGATTTCATCTCTTCTCCTTCCGTGTTCTCTTTCTAACATGTTTCCTCTCCCCATGCAGCTCATGAACATACTCATGGTGTTCTGTCGGAAACAGATCATCCTAAATAGAACGACAATTCTATTTCTAATCTTTGTACTATTATTAAAGAAGAGTCCATCTCGCTCTATCACTCTGGGAGACACACACACACACATTCTCTGGCACTAATTTGCTCTTTAGCAGCATCTCGTCTCTTGGACCCTGTAAACCCCATCACATGGGAGTCCTCCGCCACAGGCCATCCACCGTGTGACCAGGCTGGTGTGCTTCCAGGGCGGGGCTCTGAGGCCAGGCTGTCCAGAACCACAGTGATGTGAATATGTACTGATGTGCTCACAGGCTGTGTGCTGCAGTTACTTTAAGCTGTCTCGTCCTGTCTTCATCTCCTCCCTCTCCGCTGTTTGACTTTCGCTTCACCTCCCGTCAGCTCTCTCTCCACCTTTGTCTCTCCTTGAAAGACTCCAGTCCCCTGAGTTTTGGGTTCAGAGTCCATTTTCAGCTTTACAGTGTAATTGAGACACGCAGAGAGGAGGGGAGCGAAGGTACAAAGAGATCGATCGGACAAAAGAAGACGCACTTTGACTTTGCAGTCAAAGTGCGTCCTACAGGAAGTACTGCATTTGCAATGGCAAGCATGAATTACAATAGTACCTGTTGTACACAATTCCTCCATGAAGGGTTGACAGGTAATTAATACAGATTTGAATGACACGTCTCTATAGATCAGCAGGCATCCGTGCCAGCGATCTGCATGTCATCTGAGTGAGATGATTCACGACGTCATGCAAACAGCAGACGCAGCTTCCAGGAGACACGTGGATCCACGTCGTCTGGACAAAGCGCCCGACGTTTCATCACCAGTGCTTATTATTATTATTATTATTAATGTATTATTTGTATATATAGTTAACGCTTTCCGTGGGGGGAGACCCCCGTCGAACCCTTTCCTGCCCCTTCCTCCACCAGGACCCTAACACCCGTGGGGCATTTTGGGGGTCTGAGAATGTGTCTCCTTTAACAGGACCAGCTGGAACGAGAGGAGTCACATGACACCAGAAAGAAGGGGGGGGGGGGGGCTTTGCTTCTTTCCATTGTCTCCTGCTTCAGGCTAAACTAATGCAGGAAATCTCATAGTACACAAATATGGGATTATATAAACAAATTATATATAAATACGCAGATAACAATGTTATCCATCAGGTGTTCAACAAGACATCGGTTAAACGGGTGAAGGAAATATTAAAACAAAAATATCCCCCAGTGCCATGTTGGGGCAAGTGAAGAGAGCAAGTGAAGCAGCAATGCTAACCACACGCTAACAACACAAAGCTTTGATTGATGCAGATGTTGAGTGGCCGTCTCCCTCTCGTCTGTGCTCAGCGTTGTGAATGCGATCATCTCAACATTAACATTGAAGAATAAAGACGATGAGGCAGGCGTGTGACACCTCAAAAGCCCTGAGAGATGAAAAACAACTTCTCCGACCCGAGGTTGGACCCCACACAACATCCTGTCCCCACACAACATCCTGCCCCCACAGTGGGCTGAACACATTGAATCATGTGGATAAAGGTTGATGAGGACATCGGACATAAGGTGTTCCCTGTACACTGTCTTCAGTCAATATTTGGTTATCAGGGTCCACCAATGACTGCTCCCTTCTTTCTTCTCCGTCCGTCCTCCTTCCCTCCATCTCCTCCTTTAGTAAACAAGCGCCCCTCCTCCAAGGTCTGCACCTCCTGTGTGATGGATAACTCACATCTGTTCGACAACATCCAACAATGGTGACGGAGCGAAAGACGGAGAGAATACAGACTCCCATAATTATCTCACTCCTTCTGCAACCACCACTCCCAGTCAGTGCCCCCCCCACACACTGCACAAACACACTCCTATCGGTCTATCTCATGTCAAAGCCAAAACTAAAAAGGCTCTTGGGACTTGTGCCTATTGACCAAACTAAACACTTGTCCTAGAGAGATGACGAGGAAGGGGGAGAGGGTGACAGACGGGAGGGGGAGAGAGGGAGAGGTGGGGGAGTGGACAGCTCAAGTGAACTCTCTGCTCATTGGGCCTTTAAATATTCCATTCTTCCCAAAGAATCAAGGTCTCTCTCTGTTTCTACGTGTCAGGAGTGTGCAGCTGCTATGTGTGTGTGTGTGTGTGTGTGTGTGTGTGTGTGTGTGTGTGTGTGTGTGTGTGTGTGTGTGTGTGTGTGTGTGTGTGTGTGTGTGTGTCTGTGGATGTGCACGAGAGGGTAAGAGCTAAAGAATGCAGCTAACTCTGTGGTGCGATGGTGATTTGCAGCTGCTCCTCACTATCATATTGTTGAATGAACCCAACTCTCTCTCTCTCTCTCAGACAGATGTTCCACTCTTAACTTTGAAAAGGAGCTGAGTATTAAAATGAAATTAATCGATCGGTTAAATGCATTACACGTTTAACGGATTCCTTAAAGTTACTCTGAATGTGATGCAGCGAGGTGTCGATGACCCTTGATTAGATTTACGTAACAAGAAGTGAAACTAATTAATTTTGCTTCCAGAAGAGGATCTGTGTCTTATTTTGGTAGAAATGTCTGCACATTTGGAACACAACATGGGGGTGCAATCAAAGAATTCCTGCGCTAATAACCATGTCGTCAATGTTAACACAAAGGTGGATATACCTGATATTGGGTTATCTGAAATCTCCACAGCAGGATCGCGAATCTTAAACAATGTTCTGCATTTCTTATAGAGGACCAAGCAGAACGGAGGCCTTCTATAGAGCCACACAGTATCTACCAGTGGGGGGTTTGGGGGTCAACAAGGACCTGAGGAATACATGCTGGGTAACAATCAGCAGTGTGCGTGGAGGTGCCACAGCTTACCTGTGTCCTGCCTGAACTGGTGCATGGACTGAAGATCTATGATGTACGGCGAGAGCCGGCTTTCCACCTTGCCGAGGACCACGCTCCCTCCGCGGGGGTCGCTGCTCCGGATGGCCGCCTCGATCTGGTGGGAGACAGCGGGGCCGTAGGGCCGCCACCGCCCGTGTTCGTTCAGCCATTCCCAGACCACCACGACGGAGGCCAGGAGCATGTTGTTACTGTCGGCCCTGGAGAGGAAATGACGGGTAAAACGGCAGGAAAATACGCACTTAAGAACCCGAAATGAAGCCTGCCTGCTCGAGGCAGCGGCCGAGCACACAAGGCTGCATACTTATGGAGCCGTATCGGTGTATAACAAGCCCTCCGTGGTGGTATTCCTCATAATGAATCAATACAGGCTGCCCCCCCCCCCCCCCCCCCCCGCTAAGCTAAAAACAAAGCCCTTTTTTTAGTTTCTTACATGGAGCGACAGCTGAAACCCGACCAGGCGACACATTCTTCTGCGTGGAGCCGACGGAGAAGACGACGAATCCCCGCGCGCTGTGCTTCTTCTCCGCGGAGCTCGCGCAGCACAGAGCGGCCTGCGCGCTCGTCCCCGCTGCACGCGCACCGACCGCTTATCCCGCGTCAACTCCCGACTCGGCCGTTCGACGTCGACGGTGGGAGAAACCTCCTCTTTGTTTGGGGAAAAATAAAATATCCCAAATACGACTCGCCCTTTATGGGACCAGAGACGGGAGCGGCCTCGGCAGGGCGCGCGCGGCAGCGGCTCGAGTGTGCGCTTTTCTGCGGTACTTCGGGGCGTAGCGTACCGGGAATGTTGAGAAAGTAGTGGCTTCCAACTGCGCAACCTCAGTAGGAGCCCGGAACGGGTCACATCGGAACAGGTCCGACCGGGTCGCCGTCCACCACACGGTTCTTCTACCAGGCGATGTTTAAACGTGCCGCAGCTATTATATACATATATGAATACACGTGGATGTATTTATCTCTTCCACCACCGCGTAGAGGCGGAACAGGACCGGAATCGAACACTCACTTGTTGATAAGTATTTCTGGGTCCACTCTCCTAGACCGGGACACTCAGAACAAACCCCCCCCAGATCGCCACAGAGCCTTTCGTGAATTAAATGGACTCCACCACGGTTCTTTCCTTCTGGCCCTCCGCAAAGCCACTACAATCCTATGAAATACAGAACAAACAGAGAACCCGGATTACCTCTAATAGTTTGGGGGGCAGGAGACGGTTTGTCCATGATGCGTAGAAACGAAGTCTGCCATGTTTCTCGTTATCCGCTCGCGTCCATCGTTGCCTCGCCGTGGGGGAACTTGGTGTGAGGCTCCAGCAGCCGGCTCGCGCCCCTCACCACGCCGCGCAATCCTCGCGGGGATTGGTGGGCGACGACCAATACAAAGACGGAGACCCACAACTTCGATTAATGTGGCTTGGTTTTACATACTGGACAACGTCTCGTCTTTGTGTCTCCGCGCTGTGAAAAAACTGATCATTGTGAACTCGTGAAGGTAAAATATGATGGTTTTACTTTATGCTCCAAATCTCAGTGGTTTTGTTTTTCTTTTCCTTTCCTTCGGTGTCGTCCGGTGGGGGAGCACTCGGTCGGCTCTTTGTGGTCACTTGTCACTTGCTGCCACCTGCTGAATAAATGTGATACTCCAAAAACGATCCCAATGTGTTTTTGATGCAGGCCGCACCCGAATACATGAAACGGTCCGTATGTGAAGGAATATTATAAATCCATTGATTGTAGTAAAATGCAAGTATTCTATTAACTTTCTTAGTACAAGTCCTATATCTGATAGAAAGAATAACAGGTTGATATTTATATTTGTCTGACAACCATCACCATCGACGCGGGCTCCATAGCTCAGGGGTTAGAGCACTGGTCTTGTAAACCAGGGGTCGCGAGTTCAAATCTCGCTGGGGCCTAACATCGTTTTTTCTTCTTTTCTACAGTAACTTCTACATGAGTGTGGTGGAAATCTTCAGTTTCTAAACAAGCGGCTTAAAAATGTTTTTAACATTATACGGTCCGTGCATGAAATAAAAATAATCTCACGTGGTAAGATTAAAAATGTCAGTTTTCACTACAGCCTGTTCATCCTGCTGCGTCTGGAAAGATGTACAGAGGTTTAAGCTACATTATCAGACTTTCTCTGGGTCCAAATAAAATATATATTTTTCATATTCTATTATATTTCAAAAAGCTTTTTTGACCGATACAAAATCTTGGTTCTGCCTAATTGCGCTTTATTATAAATTAAAATACATGCTGATGCTGTTAGTTTGTTCTTCTACAAAAGAGGTGCCAAACCTGAACGCATTCTTCTCATCTTCTAAAAAGACAGACTTTATCTGTGGTATACAACTGCTTGTTTCAGCTCTATTTCTCCCTGATTACATCATTGTTTAGGATTCGGATCATATTCATCACTTAGATTGTTTATCGTTTTGTGTCTCCATTCCAGATGTTAGTGGGTACGTTTACTCCAAAGAGGTGTTCTTTGTCTTCTTGGTGGAGCTTCACTACTTTTAGTCTGTGAATATGAGACATCCTGGCTTCAAACTACCCTCGGGAAGAATTAATATTCAAGAGCCCATTCTTTGTTAAAGTCTCTAGTTAGGATGTTCTTTCTTTTCTCTTTTTGGAGAACGTCACGTGAAGTAACATTTCACTCAAATATGTAAATACAAATGTATCTCCTTCAATCTAATCTACCCTCTCTCCCGTGTGTGTACGTCTCACTCGAGCCCGGAAGCTTGTTGGAATACACATATCTGATTGGCTGAGTAGCATCACGTGGTATGATATACAAGGTATGTGATTGGTCGGTGTGTTTCCTCGGCCGCAAAGGCTTGACAAACTGCGAGGGGAACTATTGCAGGTACACGATAGGAACAAATAGATATATGGATCAACAATACATATTTTCTACCTTTTTAATATTATTAAATATCCCATAATTCCTTCGATTTTTTTGCATTTGTGATTGCTGACATGATTTCCTCAATCTTATACGGGCTCCCCCAAATGTGCTTTACTAATAAGTTCACTTCAACGATTTTCCTGAAGACCAGAGACTATACTTGGAAGCTGCAAACCCTTACATTTTTGCACAAATATAGACACTTTCTTAGCTAGATATTCAAAATAATTGCCTTTATTTCAAGAAGACAAGTTCTGCACATTTCTGTTTTTCAAAAGCTTTAATTACCTTTTAAACCTTGTCTGTGAAAAAAGGAGTTCATTAAGATGTCCTAATCGTACTGGAAGCATACAAACAATACCAGTAGCAGTAACTCACTATGTGAGAGGCAAAAGTCAGTCAGAATGTCTTTTAAAAAATGATGCTCCATTAAATTCCAATTGAGAGCATCTAGACACAGTGGCATGATTTTACTCCTATAGTGTGTATATTTGGTGTCAGTTTCTGTTCTGGTTGTACTGAAGTCAAGTGCAAATGTGCACATGGACGGACATGATGCACAGCATCGTTATACAAGTGCAGTCCCTGTTTGGCTGCGTTCAATTTATTTCTGTCAGGGAGAGACTATCGCCTCCCATTTGGGTCAAATCATTGTAGATCATCACAGGTCAGAAATCACAGGTATCCTAGAGATCGTCAAGGTGAAGCTCCATCCACCCTGCGTGCTGGATTCATGGCGCTGTTAGACGTCCTTAGTGACAGGTGAGCATTTCCTGGAGTGAAAATGCTCTGCTCCGTTGGCGGCTGTTAGCTTTTTGGCGCCTGTGAGCAGTGGTGGTCGTGTTGCCGGGGGCCTTGTTTGACTTGCTTTTGCAGTGGGTGATGCAAACAGCCAGCACCATCAGCAGCAGCCCAAACCCCACACCCACACTGTACCAGTGGGGAAAGAGGAACCAAGAGGAACCTGGAGAGGAAACTGAGAAGATGCAGAGAGAAAATCAAGCTGAGGCTAGAATCAGAATGACTAGAGAAGCACACTTTTCCAAAAAGCAGTGGCTCTGTATCTTCTCTAGTTATCCTTGGCCCAGCTTGAAGGGTGAGCTGTGACACCACACATCACCTATTTGCATTCAAATTGTTGCATTTCTGTTTCTTATGATGGAGACCGGCTGCCGGGCACAGACATCTGCAGCGTGGAGAGAACGCCGACAAACAGTGGTGCATCCAGGCTTTCTCTTACCTTGAAGTGTGGTTCCTCTCCCGACTATGAAATGTGAGTCCACATTGGCAACACAATAGTACAGGCCCAGGTCTCTCTCCTCCACAACAATGATCCTCAACGCCAGAGATCTGTTCATCAAAACCACAGAGAAACGAGGGCTGAGCCGAAACCCTGCGGAAAAAAAGTTATCGTCTGTTGAAACCAGTTTAAATATTATTCCATTTTCTGCCATTAGAACTGGCAAAGGAAGCAGCAGATACACTCGACCTCTGCATCTCATGAGGAGTCAGGGGATGAGCTATGATGTATGCAAACCTTTCCACATGAGTTGAAACAGCATTTAGATCATGCACTACCTTGTGTTGCTTCTCCATCTCTGAGACTGGCGCAGAGGACCACAGTGGGGGTGAGATGAGGGTTGTGCTTTAGCCATGTTGTGTGGTAAAGGTAGGAGATGTTACAGCCCAGAGTGATGTTTGACTCGTACTGGACATGTCGGACCTCAGCAGCGGGCACAGAAGGCATCCAAAAAGCAAGCATGTTGATAACCCCTATGGAGTGGAGCACAAGGACAGCAAGTTCACCAAAGCATGTTAGCGTGGTGACATTAACACTCCCCGCCTGAGTATTCAAAGTTAAGTTCATTAACATGTTCAGAAACTTATTATTAAAAACCCAGGCCTTTCATCAAAGCGTTTTCTTTTATACTTTTACGTTTCACTGTATTACAGCTGAATTTCACCAATTGTAGCCCACACATATTTTTTTGTCTTCCCCCATGTTTTGTTAAGTTGTAATATTTTTGTTCAATATAATGAAACAATTACTATTATGACATTATCCTCCCGTTGCTCCTATTTTACATTGACAAATCTGTTCCGTCCAGAGTAGAAACCGGACCCCCCCCCCCACCGTTCTTTAGGTGGAGAGTGAATTTTCCTCACCTATGAGTCAAAGGAAGTAACTTCCAGTTATTCCTTCTACATGAGAGCACCCCGGGGGGCATTCACTACTCACCAAGGACCATGGTTGTAATCCAGTGGGACTTCATCTCTTTGTATCGTTGTTTATCGCTGCGTTCACCTGCTCTTCGTGTTTATGACGTTATGTTACTTCCGCTTCTCTGCAAAACCACTATTTCCACGGAAGAACCACACTGTGGGCGTGTGTGTGTGTGTGTGTGCGTGTGTCCTCTTTCCTTTTAGTGCCAGAGCATTTATTTAAGCCTCACACATTTGGACTACAATGAGCTGAAATCTCTAACAATACGTTTAGATCCTGTATTCTGTGTTGTCTATGTAATTGTGTTGGGAAAACTAATAAAAAAACAAAATGAGTCAATATTACTCAACATGAGTCAATATTCCTAGTAGACTTGATGCATGACGGTGACAGTTAGCTCCAGCTTGACCTTTTACCTTTACTGCATGTCCATCCATCCATCTTCAACCGCTTATCCGGGGTCGGGTCGCGGGGGCAACAGCTCCAGCAGGGGCCCCAAACTTCCCTTTCCCGGGCCACATCTACCAGCTCTGACTGGGGGATCCCAAGGCGTTCCCAGGCCAGTGCAGAGATATAATCTCTCCACCTAGTCCTGGGTCTTCCCCGGGGCCTCTTCCCAGCTGGCCTTGCCTGAAACACCTCCCTAGGGAGGCGCCCAGGGGGCATCCTCACCAGATGCCCAAACCACCTCAACTGGCTCCTTTCGACGCAAAGGAGCAGCGGCTCTACTCCGAGCTCCTCGTGAATGGCTGAGCTTCTCACCCTATCCCTAAGGGAGACGCAAGCCACTCTCCTGAGGAAACCCATTTCGGCCGCTTGTACCCGTGACCTAGTTCTTTCGGTCATGACCCATCCTTCATGACCATAGGTGAGGGTAGGAACGAAGATTGACCGGTAGATCGAGAGCTTTGCCTTCCGGCTCAGCTCTCTTTTCGTCACAACGGTGCGGTAAAGCGAGTGCAATACCGCCCCCGCTGCTCCAATTCTCCGGCCAAACTCACACTCCATCTTCCCCTCACTCGTGAACAAGACCCCGAGGTACTTGAACTCCTTCACTTGGGGTAAGGACACATTCCCTACCTGGAGTAGGCAATCCATCGGTTTCCTGCTGAGAACCATGGCCTCAGATTTAGAGGTGCTAATCCTCATCCCGACCGCTTCACTCTCGACTGCGAAACGCTCCAGTGAGAGTTGGAGGTCACAGACGGAAGATGCCATCAGGACCACATCATCTGCAAAAAGCAGCGATGAGATCCGCAGCCCCCCGAACTGTAGACCCTCCTCCCCCCGACTACGCCTCGATATCCTGTCCATGAAGACCACAAACAAGATTGGTGACAAGGCGCAGCCCTGGCGAAGGCCAACCCCCACCGGAAACGCCTTCGACTTACTGCCGAGCACCCGAACACAGCTCTCGCTTTGGGCGTACAAGGATTGGATGGCCCCAAGCAAGGACCCCCTCACCCCGTACTCCCGCAGCACCTCCCACAGCATCTCTCGGGGGACCCGGTCATACGCCTTCTCCAAGTCCACAAAACACATGTAGACTGGTTGAGCATACTCCCAAGCCCCCTCTATGATCCTGGAAAGAGTGAAGAGCTGGTCCGTTGTTCCACGACCAGGACGAAAACCGCATTGTTCCTCTTCAATCCTTGGTTCGACTATCGGCCGAACCCTCCTTTCCAGCACCTTAGAGTAGACTTTACCCGGGAGGCTGAGTAGTGTGATACCCCTGTAATTGGCACACACTCTCTGGTCCCCCTTTTTGAAGAGGGGTACCACCACCCCGATCTGCCACTCTTTTGGCACTGTCCCAGACTTCCACGCAATGTTGAAGAGGCGTGTCATCCAAGACAACCCCCCAACACCCATTGCTTTTAGCATCTCTGGACGGATCTCCTCAATCCCCGGGGCTTTGCCACTGCGGAGTTGTTTGACTACCTCAGTGACTTCCACCAGGCTAATTGACGATGATCCCTCCTCCGCCTCCAGCTCCGCCTCCACCAAAGAGGGCGTAGTAGTTGGGTTCAGGAGTTCCTCAAAGTGTTCCTTCCACCGCCCGATAACCTCCTCAGTCGCGGTCAACAGGGTCCCATCCTTACTGTACACAGCTTGGATGGTTCCCCGTTTCCCCCTCCTGAGGTGCCGGATGGTCTTCCAAAAACACTTTGGTGCCGACCGAAAGTCCTTCTCCATAGTTACCCCGAACTCCTCCCATACTCGCTGCTTTGCCTCCATCACGGCAGAGGCTGCTGCCCTTCGAGCCTGTCGGTACACTGCAACTGCCTCTGGAGTCCCACCGGATATCATAATCCGGAAGGCCTCCTTCTTCAGTCAGACGGCTTCCCTGACCACCGGTGTCCACCACGGAGTTCGAGGGTTACCGCCCCTTGATGCACCTAAGACCTTGAGGCCACAACTCACCGCCGCGGCTTCAGCAATGGAGGTTTTGAACATAGACCACTCTGGTTCAATGTCCCCTACCTCCACAGGAATGTGAGAGAAGCTCCGCCGGAGGTGTGAGTTGAAAATCTTTTGGACCGGGGCCTCCTGCAGACGTTCCCAGTTCACCCTCACTACACGCTTGGGTTTACCGGGTCTGTCCCGAGTCTTCCCCCATCCTCTGACCCAGCTCACAACCAGATGGTGATCAGTTGACAGCTCTGCCCCTCTCTTTACCCGAGTGTCCAGAACATGCGGCCTCAGATCAGACGATACGATTACAAAATCGATAATTGATCTTTGGCCTAGGGTGCTCTGGTACCACGTACACTTATGAACATCCTTATGTTCGAACATGGTGTTTGTTATGGACAATCCGTGACTAGCACAGAAGTCCAGTAACAAACACCCGCTCTGGTTCAGATCAGGGAGGCCATTCCTCCCAATCACGCCTCTCCAGTTATCTCCATCGTCGCCCACGTGCGCATTGAAGTCTCCCAGTAGGACTATGGAGTCCC
The DNA here is from genome assembly GCF_964276395.1 of Gasterosteus aculeatus. Classification (NCBI taxonomy): domain Eukaryota; kingdom Metazoa; phylum Chordata; class Actinopteri; order Perciformes; family Gasterosteidae; genus Gasterosteus; species Gasterosteus aculeatus. Next base: position 3,263,696 of record NC_135696.1, on the reverse strand, counting down.
CTACAGGAGCCCCATGCAGGACTCCATTCAGGGTCTCCAAAAAGGCCGAATACTCTGAGCTGCTGTTTGGTGCATAGGCACAGACAACAGTCAGAGTTTTCCCCCCCACCACCCGAAGGCGTAGGGAGGCGACCCTTTTGTCCACTGGGGTAAACTCCAATGTAGCAGCACTCAGCCGGGGACTTATGAGTATCCCCACACCCGCCTGGCGCCTCACACCATGGGCCACTCCGGAGTAGAATAGAGTCCACCCCCTATCCAGGAGTGTGGTTCCAGAGCCGAGGCTGTGCGTAGAGGTAAGCCCCACCAGATCCAACTGATAACGCTCCACCTCCCGCACAAGCTCCGGCTCCTTCCCCCCCAGAGAGGTTACGTTCCACGTCCTCAGAGCCAGCATCTGCCGCCCAGGTCTGTTCCGTCTAGACCCCCCACTGTCACTGCCACCCTTGTAGCAGCGCACCCGACCCCATCGGTTTCCTCCACAGGTGGTGAGCCCATGGGGAGCCTTTACTGCACGTGAAGTTGCCAATTCTACTTCACATGCAGTAAAGGCTCCCCGTACCCTTTACTGCATGTGAAGTTGCCAATTCTAGCTCCATGGGCCGGTCCACCTTGGATCACTCCACCTACGGATGGACTTAAACCCACAACCAGCCACCTGGTGAGATGTGAGGAACCTGCTTCCCCTTATGAGCGGCTGCCTCTGTGTTCGTTACCTGTGAAAACAAAACTGGAGACATCTTAGTTAGCGCCTCAGTATACTCTCCAACCTCTAGTGTTAGCACATCTGGGCCGGGCCCATGGCTGCTAGACCTCACAGCAAGAAGGTCCTGGCTTCTAATCCACTGTGGCGGTCCAAAATGAAGAAACTGCGGACCAACCAAGGACATCATGGATCGTAAAATGTAGAGTAAAAAGTATTTAATAATGCAAACGACATTGTGGTACGGAGCAAACATCTCACACAACAGAAACTGTAGTTTGAAGTTTTCCGTCCAGTCTAGTTTGGATTGATGCAGATGTCTGCAGATACGCATCTCGAGTGTGACTGAACAGAAGTGAACAAGATGTGTGCGCTACAAACTAATGGGCTGTTGATTGTATTCAACCAGTTTTATAGTGCAATTATATGTCTGCCTCTTTCTCAATACATGGATGTAGAATTCAAAGTAAAGGTTGCTGTTTTGGTAATATGGGTAAACAGACCCTAAATATCAAAAACAAAATTGGTACTAAAACATATTTTCAAGAGCAAAACTTGACAAAAACACTTAATTTGTGTGTATTTTGCTTTAGTTTTTATTACTATCATTATGCTACTGCAGTGTTTTTCAAATGAATGTAATGTTGTATTTTGCTGTTGTTATTATTATCAGGAGTATCAGCAGCTGGTCCAGTTTGTTCCTTTCAGGACCTCTGATGACGCAGCAGCGCGAAGGTCCTTCAGGAACAATCCCAATTCATGCGGGACAGAGGAGCACTGAGGGAACACAGCTCCGTGTTGCTATACGGAGATATAAGAGGAGTAATGGTGGTCACAGCTGTTTGAGTATAGAAACGACTTTGAGTTGAAACGATCGGACTGCGGCCGTAGATCAGGAAGCGCTGGATGAAGGAGGAGAGCTGCAGGTGAGACGCTAACTTAACTTGGCTAACTTGGTGTTAGCATGTTCGTAAACGTGCTTTCTGTCAAACCAGCTGTCAACGTGACGTGAGCTCATATTTACTGCTGTCGGTCACTTCGAGGCAGTTGCTGATTTAGTGTGAAACAAAGCGAACTAACTGACGCTCATTCTGACTGTGCGCGTAACACTGAACTTAGTCCAACTGAGGCAATTGCTGTCATGTTGTGTGTTCTGTTTGCCAGCTGAGTAGCTTGCCTGCTAGCATAATAAGTTACGCTAGCCACCCTGACGCATTTGATTCCGAGGTCCTTGTAAATAGTAGCAGCTAACTTACTAAGAGCCCCTCATGGGGAACGCCGGGCGGCCATGGTCGCTGTGGCGTTAGCCGGGTTACGCTTCGCCCACACAACTGCTTCGTGGTGGCTAAGCTAACGCTAGCTAGCTTTTGGGAGGGCGACGTATAAGAAATCCGACACGTTTACGGACAGATGACCGAACGTCAGTGTGGCTGTCAAATGTGTGTGTTTAGTTATTACCAACCTCGGTTAAATGCCAGTTTGCTCCGGAGAGGCCACGACAGTTACATGCTTCATGGACCGAAATACTAAACTATATATATATAATTAGATTGAAGTGAGAAGGTGATGTCGTGATCTTCGCAATAAAACATTTGACGCGACGTGTTCGCATGATCGTAAGCACTTTAATGGTACTGATAATGTCTCTTATCTTTAGCAAGTTGTAAATCTGCTTATTTGAAGAAATTGCACTTTGTTTCTTGTGCTTCTGAGTTTGTATCTTATTGATATTTGCTATAAGCCTCACCTAAATGACGTAATGTAACGTGTCCAATCAGCGTTGAGATGTACGTGTTTCTCTGATCAATGAATCGGATCGGTTTCGTCTTTGGGCCCAACAATCAAAAGAGCGTGGTTATAAAAAATCGAGGCTTCATCAGATAACGTGGATCTCATTTGTATGACAGATTATTCTACATTGGCTCACTTTTTGGATTGCATGCATATCTAAAAGGCAAATTCTGACCACGAGCACGTAGATCGTAGCTGTGCGAGATGGAGGTTTTGGGTATTGACTGTGCGATCCGTTTCAGGATGGCAGGAGTGTTCGACATCGACTTGGAGACAGAGGACATCAGTGATCCGGAGGTCTGTGCCCACCTGCCATACGACTGCTGCTGATCACTCACACACACACACAGGAATGAGCAAACCATTACTTACTGCCTCGCCACAGGTTGTATATCTGACCACAAACACAGACAACATCAGAGTGTTTTAATAAAGCGCAGCTCGGGGACACAAAGTGGACTTGCTTTACTTGCTTTGTTTAACCTCTTTGGTTTGCTGATCCCATGTGTAGGATGACGTCTGTGACTTCACTGTGAGAGAACCAGAGCAGTAAGTGGAACTTACCGATTAGTCAATGCTCCGTTGTAGCAGGCAAACGTATTCCTGACCGCCGTGTCTCGCTGTGTCCCGTTCGTCCCAGTGTGCAGACAGAGGAGGTGGAGTTGACCAGTGAAAGTGTCAACAGAGACAGTGAGAGAGTTGGACCGGACTGTTTTGAGCTCCTTACTGTGCTCGGAAAAGGAGCCTACGGCAAGGTGTGTGTGTGTGTGTGTGTGTACACACATTTTACCTTTCTAAAGGTTTTGAATCTGCACACTTCCTTCTGTTTCAGATTTTCTTTACTTGTTCATGTTTTTGTATTTCCAACTACTCAGAAAATGAATTTGAGAAGTGGGGTGAATTATTCTTGATCCTTGTTTGACGGGTTTTTAAAAAGTTTTCTATTGAAAATAATTCAATGTGCTAGAAAGGGCAGAATATCGTAGACATCTCAAAATATATACAATATATAATATTTGAATTGATAAAAGTCTGGGCTTTCATTTCCACCCTAAGCTGAATGATCAGGACTGTTTAGTCAGCAACATATTGTTTCTTTTAATGAAATTGTGATCTAATTAATTTAACAGTCAGAAAGTGACGTAAATCAAGTTATTTCGATGCTATTATTAAGTACTCCTGTTGGAAAATACTGAAGAGAAAGTGGTATTGGTGCATCCCTTGAGCGGGGCTCGGGGTCCGTCTGGCCTGTTACACACCAAAAAAAAGCAATTTGACACTTTGGCTCAATTTGAAGGACTATTTTTCAAAAATACTATCATATAACTTTCTTTGATAAGGAAATACTGCATCTTGTGTGTATATTTATAAAGACCTAATATCTTTTTTTTTTAGGTTTTCCAGGTGAGGAAGGTTCAAGGGACTCAGATTGGAAGCATATTTGCCATGAAGGTTCTGAAAAAGGTATTTAGTCTCCCCACGTGCACAATGAGCGCTTCATGAGCCCCTGTCTCTTGTCGCTTCCCGTCCCTCAGTCTGTCTCCACGTGTCCCCGTTGGACCAGGTACTCTGCTCACTGCTCTGGTTTGTCTTTAGGCAAAGATCGTGTGTAACGCCAAAGACACGGCCCATACGCGGGCAGAGCGGGAGATCCTGGAGACGGTGAGACACCCGTTCCTGGTGGACCTGCTGTACGCCTTCCAGACGGGGGGGAAGCTCTACCTCATACTGGAGTGCCTGAGTGGTAAGTGAGGAGCTAAGTGTGGAAGCTTCATTCTCACGTTTACATGCTTCTACTCCTTGCTACGCATGCACGTGCAGTGATCCTGCTCTTCCTTCTGTACTGTTTTCCACCAGGAGGGGAGCTGTTCATGCAGCTAGAGAAGGAAGGCATCTTCATGGAGGACACTGCTTGGTAAGGACACACACAGTGAAGAAGACATTAGAAACACAACACTTGCTTTTTGTCTTTTTGAAGGTTTCCCTGCTGACTCTGATTTTAAGTATATTTCACGTTCACTACCGTATCTGTAGCTTTTCTCTCGTGGACAAAGTTCGCCTTATTAAACTTCATGTTAATGATGCGTTTGTTCCTTATACAGTTATTTATTCCTAGTCCACTTTTGGCATTTAAAGCTCATTCTGCTTCTGTTACAACCTCAACTCTTTCTCTGGAAGCTTCTATCTAGGAGAGATCACATTGGCTCTCGGTCATCTCCACTCCAACGGGATTATTTACCGAGACCTCAAACCTGAAAACATCATGCTTAATCACCAAGGTAACGTGCCGCGGCTTCACTGTTCGATGCCATGAAATGTTCCCCTCTGCTCCTTTAAGTGAGCGCACCGTGTGGTGCCTTTGTGTTGTTTCCTGCCCCCCCCCCCCCTTTGCCTCATTGCTGTCAGTTCCTCCATCTAAATTGTGTCTGCACGTCAACATGGATCATCTGTTTTTCTTCTTCCTTTTTGAAGGACACATCAAGCTGACCGACTTTGGCCTCTGTAAGGAATCCATTCATGATGGAAGCGTCACACACACCTTCTGCGGCACCATCGAGTACATGTGGGTGACACACACATGCATGCACACACTGCCACGCTGTGTTTAACGCTTAGTGTCTGTGTGCGTGAAGCTCATTTATGTGTGTGTTTTATCAGGGCTCCAGAGATCCTGACCCGGTCCGGTCACAACAGAGCGGTAGACTGGTGGAGCCTCGGGGCCCTGATGTACGACATGATGACCGGATCAGTGAGTAGGGACTCACTGAGAGTCATGACCTCTGACCTCATGGGCCTCATGTCGGCTGGGACCGGCTCCACTAACGGATTGGATTTATATCTCAGTAAAAGGACAAAAATATCACCCATAAATTCTTCAGATGAAAAGTCGTTATTTTGGCTGATTAGTCTTTTCATTAGATGACAGAAGTTGCATTGAAAATAGAATATCATCCCACGGCCTCAGACAGTGCGTGTGCCCTTTGTTGTGTTCCTGGGGCGAGGGTGGTATTTACAGGTAAAGCGAGATGAAGCTTAAACAACAGGAGGCCTGGAGACATTTGTTCCCGTAGCCCCATATCGCTGTGAACTGCAGCACACACCCCCCCTCCCTAAAGGGAACTGTTTGAGTGACTACTGTGATTCTCCCCCAGCCTCCGTTCACAGGTGAAAACAGGAAGAAGACCATCGATAAGATCTTGAAGTGTAAACTCAATCTGCCGCCGTACCTGACCATTGACGCCAAGGACCTCATCAAGAAGGTCTGTAAAACAGGTTTTTTACAAGAATTTGCAAGAAAAAGATTTCATGTTAAAGCAAAAATACATTTTTTACAAACTGCCAAATAATAATACATAGTGTAAAATAAGTGTTTGCATGAATACCCCCCCCCCCCCCCCCTGCCGCGAGTCAAGTGATTGTAGAATAAAGCCCCTGTGTCTCGGAGGTCCATCACTATTCCTGCTACAAGAGAATAGATCAATAAAAAAGTCAGGGGATAGTTACAAAACCTCCCTGGACGTCCCACACAGCTCAGTCAGATCCATCATTCACACGTTAAAGGAGTATTGCACACGTGTAAATCTGGCCTGTCACCTGCCCAAAGGTATGTAGGAGACTCCAAGGTCAACTGGAAGAAGGTTCTTTGATGGACAAATGTAGCTTTCTGGCCATCAGACTAGACGCTGTGTTCATGAACCGCTAACGCGATGGGGACGTGTCCACACTGTGACTGCAGCCAAAGGCACGTCTACTAAATACCGAAGGGGGTGAATATGCAATCATTTAGTTGACCTTGTTTTTATTCATTTAAATTATTTTGTAAACTCATAGAAACAAGAGCAAATATGGTGAGAAAAGTGGGTTTGGACATTTTCCCCGGGCGATCTCTTTGTTCCAGTGCGGCTGGTCCTCTACAGTCCCCGTGTTACGCCTCCAAATGTTCAGTGTAGGCAGTGTTCACAGGACAATGTGTCTTCTGACCTTTCCTCTCAGTGCAGAAGTATGAGAGCCTCACACCACTAAACCACAAAAGCCATATAGCATCATATTCGAATCTCTGTTTCATAACAACCATCACTCAATTCTGCTTTTCTTATGGTGCTGAAACGGGCTGTTCTTCCTTTAGCCTTTCTTTCAAAATCGCTCAGAAAGCCAAAGCAATATCAAAGAGGACAATTCTGAATATTCTGTCTGCAAAAGGTTTCTTACCTCAATCTCCTTTGGTATTTTAGATCAATGCACAAGAGCACATGGATCGGCCACGTTATTCTGTATCCATGCCAGCCATTTGCTTTCTGTCTGTAAAGGGGCATTCTGATAATAGAACCAAATGAAGGGATTCGCTTCTAGCTGATGTGTAAAAGCACCGTCTCACCACACGGTGTCACTGGGCCTCTCACGATGTGATCCAAGTTTCCTCTGAACCAAACACTTCATACAGTTTGGGCCACCAACATTGTGAAATATGATGATTACATTGATAACACTCCACCCCTTTTTTCATTTTATGATTGCTCCATGGAAACAATGACAACCCATTTATTGAAGTTGTTGTCTGTAATTTGATGCAGGACCTTTTTTGTGTTTTTCCTTTCAGCTGTTGAAGAAGAATCCAGCCCAGAGGCTGGGCTCCAGTAAAACGGACTGCGCTGATATCCAGGTATCTCTTCACGGGGGGGGCCGATATCCTGCAGTGGTCACCAAACAAGTGCATGTAATTAGGAGAGAATCATTTTTCAAAATGAACACGTTTTTAGGAAAAACGTTGTTTTATTTGTTTTTTTCTCTGCGGCCCGGTACTAAGTGGCCTAGTAGGAAGTATGGAAGACTTGACAGCCGAGTACTGCCTCGTCAAGTATTCATGCAGCGTTTGGCTGATAGACGAAACAACCGTCCGACAGGGGAGGAGGAAGTTGGGGGGGGGGGAGGAGGAAGTTGGGGGGGGGGGGGGGGGAGGAGGGAGTTGGGTGGGGAAGGTGTAGTTGCGTTCTCTGTCCGCCGGGTGTCGCCTGGCAAATATGTCAAGAGGGAGTAGCGCACATAATTAGGGCAATTTTCAAAATAAAACAAACAAACAAAAAACGCCAAATGACAAAAAAGAAAGTGTTCCCTGGTGTGGCCCGATGGTTGTGGACCTCTGTTCTAGACTGTAAAAGAGTTGACATCCGTTGCAGTCAGACGAGGAGCTGAAGGAAATTATTCTTCTAGTTAATTTGTGTCATGTGACTTCAATGATTTATAGCTAATTAGAAAGGGTTCGATCGAGGGAGGCCGACATGATTTGAAACGCTTCCCACAACCAGCAGTTGTACTCTCCAAGGTCTTGTGTTTTGGAGACTGGGTTCCACAGAGAATCTTCAAATGAGCCTTTTTGTTCCACTGCAGAAACACCCGTTCTTCAGGCACGTCAACTGGGCCGAGCTGCTGAACAGGACGGTGGAGCCGCCGTACAAGCCACAGCTGGTGGGTCAGCAGCTGTCCGTGTAGCCCGTTACCCCTCCTTCCTCTCAACCTCCACCCGCGGTACCTCTTCCATGGCCACCTTCCTTTCTTACGCGCCTTCGTCTAACCCGCTAACGCTTTGTTGCGTCTACGTAGCGTTCGGCCGAGGACGTAAGCCAGTTTGACACCCGGTTCACCAAGCAGCCCCCGGTGGACAGTCCAGACGACAGCAACCTGAGCCACAGCGCCGAGCTCGCCTTCGCTGTGAGATGCTCTCAGAAACCACTACTTGTATTCGTGATCAGTCAATGCTCTGTTGGTCTAAAACGCTTCTCTGTCAGGGCTTCACGTACGTGGCTCCATCGGTCCTCGAGAGTCTAAAGGAAGGCTTCTCATTCGAGCCCCGAGCGCGGGCGGTACGCCGACACAACAGCAGCCCCCACACGCCCATCAGGTAACAGACACACACACACACACACACTCCGAGATGGGGTCCGTAGAGGAGGAACATCCTCATAACTTCCGTGTCATTTTTCTGTGTCTTTCAGTCCCCCGAACTTTTCTCAAGCGGGACCTTTCAAGTCCAGCATGGAGGTGGGAGAGTCGTACCCGTTCTCTCCCACCTCCCCGGCGCCGGCTGCGGCCCGCGCGTCCCTGGACAACGGAGCTGCCAGTCAGCCGATCAGGACGCCGGCGAGGAACGACAAGCAGAAGGGCCATCGGAGATGAGAGAGGCATCTCCAAGACCCCCAGCAGACATTTGTCCTAGTATATAGTAAGTGTTGAGGCAGCGTGCGCAGGTGTTTCTGCTGGTGTCGGGCTTTTTGAGGTGGCTAAGAAGCCTCAATGAAAGTTCATTTGTGTCATTGAGCTTTGCAAATAAATCCAATAGTGTTGGGGCTGTTTGCCATGTCCCTGTCTACAGGTGGGTCCTTCTCCACAGACCCACTGGAGCAACATGGAATCCTCATGGATGTACAGCTTCCATATGCCTCTGCTGGTATATGGCAAACTGACTTAATATTCTGTACAAGAAGAACAGGAAAGAGGGTCGATGATGATTCTTCTCCACAGTAACCGTGTTGAACTTTGTATGTACATGTTAGCTTGACTGCAGTAACGGGAAACTGATTAAAGCTTTCTGTTTCGATTTAGGCTATTAGCTTCTAATAAGTTCTCAAGTCTTTGCAAACAGATACTCCTTCCATCAGACAAGTGATGAAGCAGTACTTGATTTAATCTGAGAACTAACTGCTCAAGCTTGGAGTAGTGGGATTTGGGGGACTATAGCATAACAAAATCTCCTGGAATAAACGCTACATTGCACACAGAAGGTAATGTGATCACCAAAGCCATATTTGATCCTGTGTAAATATGGTGACATTCATCTGTTTGTCATTTCTCTGAGCTTTCCTTCCAGAGAATCTTTGTGACTAATGCCAAAGCTTTTGACTCATCCTGTCATATCGTACAACTGTCCGTACTGTGATCGAGTGCACTGGACATCGCAGGTACACTGTAATCATGAATTTGGGCGGTTGAAGAGGTTGTGTGTGTTTATAGTAGTTAAAAAGTGTTCATATAAGTACATATCTCCATATAATTAATACAAGGTACAGTCAATGCAGGCTGTAAAAACTGTGCGCTCTGTATACAAATCATATTAAATCTAAAGTATTTTGGGTTACCGAAGAAACTTATTTTTACAAATGATTAATAGTGTTTGACGCATTTTGTTAGTGACAAAAAAAAACAATGAATTGCTCGATATATTCTAGTGTTTGTCATTGCCTGACATCGCTGGGTCAAGGTCCTGTCGGCTTGCTTATAAGCCAAAAGCACTTGGAGGGATTGTGGAAAGATTATGGGGTTCATTCATGTTGTTATCTTACAAATAAAAGTGACTCGCATATTGAGGTCACTTCAATCAAATCCTTGCCTTTTTCAGTATACCTTGTTACCGGACCACATCAAACATGTAAAGGACCAAGTTGTAGGACTTAGTGAGGTCTAGCCTCCCTTTCATCACGTGTACCAAGGCAGGCAGCCATGTCCGGCTTTGGAAAGGTGGCCCATGCTGAAGTGCCTAAAGCTGCATTCTCACTAATGTCCATTATGACATTAGTGATATTAGTGACATTAGTGAATGACTTCGTCATTTGCTGACAACCGGTCTCCCTAAATCCTACCACTAGTATAAGTATTAGTTTAACAACTGAACAATATGCCTTTAACCCCCTCCTGGCAGGGACACACGTGGAGTCAGATGTGCTGGAGATGCTAAATGGCTGTTTGGTGTGAAGGGGTAGAAAAGGAAAGACATGGCTGATCAAAGTTCATACTCCATTGGCTTCACTGGAGACCAAATCAAATGTTGTATCAGGTATAGACTATGGAGACCCAAAAGATTAAATAATATATTTATGACACATACATAATTACATAAAGAATGGATGTGCAGATAAAATATGTAACAAATTTGGCTGATTCAGGGACAACTTGTGGCCTGATATCAAACATTAATGCTCACTAGACCCAGACGGGGAGCCCTAAGGATGTTCGTGATCCAGCAAGTACAAGGTTCCTCCGGAGCCCCGAGATATGTCGTGTTAGCGCAACATGCTGATGATCGTGATACACATCTGGCTACTTGCTAAACATCAGCATGTTAGCATGCTCCCCTTAGCCGGTCACATGAGTATTCACTAAGACAGGAAAATTACATTTTTGACTTTTGAAGAAGAACGTTCTGAAATTAAAAGCGATGGAATGGCAAAAACTAGGAAATAAAATTAAATGGACAATTTTGGATCTTTGCAGATTTTATTTAATTTTCTGTAATTCTTGCTAACTGAATGTTGTGTTAAGAATAAATTACTTTGTTTCAGTGAATTTTTTTATTGATGATAGATCCACGTACATGTATATGTGTATATATATATATATATATATACCCAGGGTTTATACGGGTAACGGGTTGACACAGGTGTCTTTTATACGGGTAACGGGTTGACACAGGTGTCTTTTATACGGGTAACGGGTTGACACAGGTGTCTTTTATACGGGTAACGGGTTGACACAGGTGTCTTTTATACGGGTAACGGGTCGACGCAGGTGTCTTTTATACTTTTAAGTTTACATCAACATGGTTCCCTGTATCCAAAACCATGTCCTGAAGTCAATGGGTGCAGTAGCCAAATTGTATGGATTTGTATTCACAGTTCAACACCCTAACATTGGTAGCTGAGTTGAGTTTAGCTTCTGTGCGTAGAAGATATCTCTTTTTGCTGATGACATTACCACTTCATATACCGTGAAAGATGGATCCGTAATTGGATATGAGCGTAATCTTGATACAATTTAAATTCTGTTACTGTATTCAATTATTACAGTGTCCCTTTCAAGTGACTCGTAGGTTGCAAACATCTGGGCCCGGTTTTTCAAAAGGTTTAATCCGGATAAAATTGATCCGGATTTAGTAATCCTTTTTTTTGCGATCCGTGATCACGTAATCCAGTTTACTTTTGAGCCAGTTTTTCAAAGCAACATCGGATTGGATCAATCTGATCCGGATAGGAACTTTTCAGGATCATCAAATCTGGATAACCAGTGCTCAAACAGGATAGGAAATCACATTGTAGAACTATAGATATGTAAAGAGCAACAAGTAGAATAGCCAGTGTGGGGTCAATATAAGTTTTTTTTTTTTTTATGAAAACACACACATTTAAAAAAAAAAAAAAAAAAAGAAAAACCCCACTCCATCCTCTTCCAGCAGTCCGCTTATCTGAGACCTACAACACAAACACTGTACATTTGAGGATATTTATAACAAGTTTCAAATATAGATGTATTGAATTAAAAAAAAGACTTAATGTCAAATACTCCACAATAATTTCAGACTTCCTCATCCGATGTGGAGAGACCAGCTTGTCTAAGCGTAGCCTTTAGGAGGCGGATCTCAAGTCTGGCCTTGGTTTGCTGCAGTTTGGTCAGAGTCAGTTGTTCCACTGCCAGAACGAGCAAACAGGACGTGCAACAAGAGACGCGATAGTTAGACACTATTTCTGATTTGGATTTGTTTTGGATTTCAAAAATCAGTGATTGCCATTTTTTGCATTTTTTTGGTTATTCTGTAATCATTGCATGCATCACTAATAAATATTCTAAAAACAAAAATATTTTCGATTGTGATGAATATATCAATTAGTGACAGAATAAAATGTATTGTTTTTGGTCAATTTTGACAGCTGATTATTTTATGAGGCCAAACTATTTCTACTTTGCTGTAGTCCTATACTGAAAGGCTGAATACGTTAAAGCCAACCTAATCACTGTAGCCTGACGGATGAACAAATACAATTAAAACCTTATGAATAAATAGGATATCTTGTAAGATACTGTATGATCCAAATATAGTATTATTTGATACATTTTTAAAGTTTTCATTACATTTTGGGCATGAAATCCACGCCGAATCCACCCTTCTGATGGGATCAGTTTAATCCAGATTTTAAGGATCAAAGTGATCCAAATCCTACAAAAAAGTTCTGAAAAACCCAAACTAAAGGTAAAACCAAGATTGGATTACGTGATCTAATCTGATTATGTAATCCGTTTTTTTTTTTTGAAAAATCTGTTTTTCAAGATTTGATCCAATCCGTTATCCAAAATCCTAGTGGATTACTTTTGAAAAACCGGGCCCTGGGTATTTTTAAAGACCGCACCCTTGGAACCCATTCCCCACTTCATGGTAAAATAGACTGCTGCCAGAGATCTTTCAGACAGGTACCTCCAGAGAAAGCCTGCCACGACGAAGCAGTCTTTTGAACAGAAATGCTGCTTGGACAGTCAAAATTTCCTCAAGCATCTGCCATTATGTGATACTTTTGAAGTCCACCTCTGGCTCAAGGTACGAATCTCTTATGTCCTTTCATTAATACCTGATCTGGACAGATCTGTGCACAGAAGATGACACCTCTAATTTAAAGTGCAGTTCTAGATAGACTAATACAATGTAATTGCATCAGGTTTATATAACAAGGCCTTTTGTTTTAGATGTGGTTACGTTCCACTTGGCAGCGCCCTAAACATGTGACACATGTGACACCCTTTCCATTATTTACGGTGTACAAAGAAATAAATAAGTGTCTTTTTTCAAAGGTTGATGAAATCAGTGTAACAAAGCGCAAAGCATTATTTTCTTGTCATTTTAGTTTTGAACTATTTTGATTCAATTAGCTTTTTTACACGTCCATTTATTTGACATAAACGTTTAGTTTCACTTTCAGAGAATATCCATGTATTAGTTTTTAACTACATCTGACCACTATCCCTGTATAGTCCTTCTAAAAGCAGGACCGGAACCTCGTGCAAGCACAGAAGTCAGACGTGGACGTGTCTCCTTGTTGCTCCTCTGCTCCACAAGTCTATTTGCCATGCTGGACTCAATGCTGGTCCACAGCACCCGGGAGTCCGGTTTCCTTCAACAACTCACGCAAAATGTTGAAAGTCAAGACGCGCGGCCGGGTCCTCTCTACCTGCAAGTAGAAACCCTATCGTAATGTACTATTATTAGCTATGGTGGTAGTACTAGTAAGCCAAAAAGAGGATGGGTAGGCCCGGAGACAAGAGAGGGAATTCCTGGAATAACATGTTTTCCAGTCCGAGGTAGAGACACTTGATAAGTATGTCTTTTGTAAACTCTTTAAACAGGAATCTGTTTCAGTCTTTGTGTGCATCAACATATTTATTCACAAGTGTTATTACTCTGTTATGCATTAAGACTGTTCATGCAAGGTTTGCTGGTTGCTGCATAAGTTATTAAAAGTAGACTGAATCTCATTTGGAGCAGTGAAGCTGCTGTGGTGATGAAACACCATGAAAGCTGTGGAGGCTTCTGTCAAGGCCACGCCGGATTTTTAATAAATGGTGCTCTAAGCTCTTAGTGTAGCTTTGGACATGGTCAATACTATTTGAATCAATTGACAACACGCAGCTTTTTAAAATTATTTTCTTTGAAGACGGTGCTGTACAATGTCCTGTACAATGGTAAAAGATTATGAAAGCGGGAGAGGAGTTTTCTGAGATAAGACTGTAAAATGTATGCGATTTATGTTTTAAAAAAACTTGAATATTTTAAATCTAGCTGCCGTCTCCTAAGGTAGTGTTATTATGGTGAGGAGGGCCAGAAAGACGTCTACATGTTTTGTTTAATGGTCTTCTGAGAATATAAACACATGCTGCTGTAATATATATTATTTACAAAATGTCAATAAACAGCAGTTGTCAATGCTGATGTCTGTGTGTGTGTCAGCGTGAAGACGTGTGTCTTCTTGCTAAAAGTACTTATTTTTGTTTATGGCTTTGAATCACAGCTTTTCCCACTAATGTATGACTTTCCATCATATTTTTCTCAAAAACTATTTCCCTCGCCCATTACGCTGAAATTGTGGGCATTTGCTCAGAAATGAAACAACGTGAAGGGAAGTAGTTTTTGACAATGTCTGTGAATGGGTGAGCGAGTGTGCCTTTGTGTTTTTTTAGAAAACTATTGTCAATTCTGACAAACAACGTTGGCCCTAGAGGTCTTGAGTGAGCCTAGAACTCCTGTTACAGAATATTCAAAGACCTCTTTATTAGAGAAGCAAGGTTCACCTTCATTTACTGGTCTAGGATCAAGTTGACCAATACTGGAGCTCAGAGTTAAAGCCTCCACTGTTGATAAAGTATGAATTGAACGCTGTACAAATCACAACTTCCTTTTGTGTAAGGAAAAAATCACTCGAATTTTAAGTTGTGTTTTAAAAATGAAGAAACTCCGGACGGAGAGAAGACATCTTGCATTGAGTTCCATGGAACTCGGATTTCAAATGTCTCTCAGTCAATATCAGTTGTGGTGCTATCAAGTATTACATGCAATCCTACATGCTATCAAGTATAAAATACGATCATAGCTCAACACTGGTATTATTCTATTGATTGCAGTTTCAAAATTTGAGTGGTTTTACAATATTACATTACTTTATTGATTACATAGTAGTCCAGAATCGTGGCTGTATTCTGGTGTACACTAAATGCATTTTATTAATTGTTAATTTATGAATGAAGTGTATTTCTAATACTATGCAGTTGCTTCATTGAATTTCTGTTGTCTTATTTTCTTTAGATTATCCTACATTATTTTAGAATCACCTCCTGCCTAATCAATGGTTTTAATAAAAAAAATAGCTTGAGTTTTCCCAACCAGCCGCACTGTGTCGTTACTTCCTAGTTCAAACGCCTTATATCAATACATATTTAATTTGGCCTTAATTACATTCTGGGATATGTGTAAGAAAAAAATGTAGCCTATCAAGTGAAGAAGCCGCCTCACATCACACACTCTGAGGATAAGAGGTTGGTCCCAAAGACCACATGCTGGTATCACGTCTAAAGTGACAATTTGTGTTTTGGGCCGCAAAGGCTTATTAATAGGCCTTTGTGGCCCATGAGTGATGTATTTAGCTGCTCATGTATAACATCTGGCAGGATGTTTTTTTTTAAATGAGCATGAAAGTGTCACGTATTAATTTTTCTCCTGCCTGCTTGCTTGTCAATTAACTCTCCCGTCATTTCAGATCCTGTCATCAACACAAGATCATCTCTGATTCCCTTCATCTGGTCCTCAGGTCCTCCCCACCTGCCCTCCCATTCCCTCATCCGTCCCCCCACTATTTATGTCCCCGCACTTGCACTTACCCTTTGCCAGATTGTCTTGTGTGTTACTGCCACGCGCTCCGGCATGTCTTCATTTTATTCTTAATTATTTATCCGACTTGGATTTTTGCGTGCCACCTTTTTGGATTTGTTTGCCTGATATGACTGATATCGCGGTGTTGACCCTGCCTGATCACAAGTAGAGAACTTTGATTGCATTTTTGTTTCCAAGTTGTGCGTTTGGTACCTGTAATCTTTAGAAAGCTAGCACAGCCTACTGCTGCGATCCACAAGGATGTAATGCAAGTTCAGAACACATCCGATCGCCCATTCATCAGATATTATGGCAAATTTAATTTCAAAATCAACATCAAAATGTAACTGTCTACCGCCACAACTAGCTAACTGTGTAAATATGATCAGGATATCCCCCCTCCGGTCGGCCGGACCGTCGCCTGTGATTTTACTGGTCTGGCCCACTTGATCTCAAGTATGTGGCCACTTACCTAAAAAGAGTGACACCCCTGCATTAGATCCTCTTAGTCCTCCTTAAAGTCTTGCAGTCTATTCTCAATCACAGCAGCAGCTATTTTCAGTTCAGGCCTTAATCTCATGATTAACACTGTGTGTTGACAAAGAACGATTGCATTAGCATGCTATGCTAGGAGTGCTTTTCATCGGGCATGTGCATCATTTCTTTCGTTTCAGTAACTTGCAGTGCTAAAGGTATGTTAGTTTCGTTCTCAAACACCATGTTGAATCAATGAAGGCTAAGCAATATTTGTTCTTGGTTGAACAACGTGCTGTTCTGTAAAAATATTACTTTAAAAGGGAAACCTTTTTGATTTTATATTTCATATATTATGGATGTGTCTTTTGTTCCACATGGACTGTGAAATGTATGAAGATTTAACCTTGACCAGCATCACCAGATGACTTACTGGACAGTGAACAGAATCTATTAACAGCCGTTATTCTCATCCTGTTTCCAACGAAGAATGTGACGCAGTGGTCTGAATGTTTTAGTAGATCACTCATCTAGACCGATCAACTCAGTGTATCAAAGCCTGAGGGGGACATCCAGCTGGGACCAATGAACATTAAAAACAACAAAGTGTTGAAATGAGTCTTTCACATGATGGTGTAGAGATCTAGTGACTGAAGGCCACAGTACATAATGCACATAACTGTCATGCTGACCTCTCATGGCCTTAGTGGACCTGGATCTACATGAGTGTCTTATGCTGCCTATTCAGATTGCGCCTTTATCTGTAAGGGATGATATGTATTTCCTTGAAAGCGTATTTGGTTTCATTGAATATATAATAACTGTTCAATACAATACTTTCACAATCTGTGACCTGCTCTAAGTGCAGTAAAACTATGTCCTAAATCAGCCATGTATATATATATATATTATATAAAAAACACATCACTATAATTCTTATTTTGAATGATATTGAATCTTAAAAACCCAAAGAACATAGTGTGCTGAAGTCTCCACCGTGATAAGCGGAATACATTTGTCTTCACATGAACCTAACTAGGCATTAAGTGGAAGTACATAATAACTAGAGTTCCAGCCTCTGGGTGTGAGATATAAAGACATTTCTCCATCGATCAGTTGGGGATCACCTCGGCAGCCCCTGACCTCACCGATTCCCTCCTGTTGTACAGCAGTACATAGTAGGCTGACTATGATTGGCCCCGTCTGCCTCGTCCTGATAATGCTTTATAAAAGCTTGCATGGCCGGGCTTATCCTCCCACAGCGCAGACAGAGTCACGCCTCCATCTTCTGTACATGGCAAGAGCCTTAGCAGAAGCACATCGGACCCCCATCGGACTGCTGGCGTCACAGGTGGAAATAGAGAGAAGAGCCCTTCAGGAAGAACCACGCACACATTTCCAGGTGAGTCTTTGTTTGGATAGATTTCTCATTTAATATCTCTAATGAGCTTTAAAGAGTTCTGCTTCTGTACCAAACTGTTGTTCCATAAAGTATAAAGGTGAAGCAAAATAACGTGTTTAATTTATAGACTGTATTGATATTCTCTAAAGGTTTCTCGAAAGAACTTTGTGAAATTGTAAAGGTTTTAAGGGAGTTGAATAAATAAAACTTATTATTATATTATTTTTGAAAAAAGCCAAACTATATTATTATACTATATTACTATATTATTGATATTTCCAAATAACAAAAAAGGAGACTTTCTCTTGTTCTGAGGGTGGTGGTGGTGGCAAATAATGGTGCAGCTTTGAAAACATGCCATGTCGGTGTATGAAAATTCCCCCCAGGAAATAATATTCCAACTACTGATGGTTGTTTAAGAGGAACTTTACATCACAGAGGATTCGGCCCCTTTAGACTTTAGTCTACACCTGGTAACGAGAAGATCCAGAAGGATCTGATACCGACCTTCGGAGGCCAAAGTATAACCTTTACAATCACTACAATGTCACTGCGGTGTTTTGCAGGATGAGGCCCTTTTGCCGGCTCTCCGCAGTGGACCGACTTCCGACCATTAACGAGATGCAGGAGAGCGACACAGAGAATAGAGACCTGGAGTGCTCCTCACACACCATGGAAGAGTATTTGGACTCTATCAAAGAGCTCTCCCAGCCGGCTGCCTACCCTCTGCACGGGCCCCTCAGAGGTCACCGCCGCTGGTTAGTGCGCACCTGTCCCGGGGTATCACCTGTGGCGCCATCTGTACTCTTACATTCGCTAAGGACCTCCGCAGCCTGGATCCCTGTAGAACTATCAGATGTGTCAGTTACTTTAACCAACCAACCAAACGGGGACTCGTCGCTGCGTTTGAACCAGGACCAGTTGGACAGGTTGATGCCACAGTCCCTGTTCGCAGGCCTGGTGTGAGCCACAGGGAGGATTAACGCGGTGAACCAATTACCTTTGCGGCGGTAACAGAGTGAACCCAGAGTGCTGTGACATCAGCTCCAAGTTGCATCACTAATTCATGTGGAAGAAGTTACTGAGAAGCCACTTTCCCAATGCGATATGCATTCCCTTTGAAGTGCTTAATGAGTTCAACGGAGATTAACAAAAGATGAAGAGAGAAAAGTATCAAGGACAGAACAAACCAAAGAGCAGCCCGAGGCGAGAGCAAACTAAGTGGGTTGCGTATGGCCCCTCAGCCACCAGGGGGCCCCCAAAAAACTTTGGGTTTTGGGTCCCAATATCAATATTTAATTGAAGATACACTGCGTTTTTTTTTGTACGTTGGCTCATGACTATGAGTATGAAAGATGTAAAATACCTAAATATTAACAAATAAACCTAGGTGTGTCCTCTCTAAACAAACCAAAAATGGGAATTCTCGTTGGAATTGGATAATCAAGATAAGTGTGCGTAAAAGATTTGAAATAACTACTGATACGTAAAAGGAAGATATACACATTGTAGGTTTTGACTTTTCATGTCTGCCTTATCTGTCATTCTTAAATCAAATTTCTTATCTGTATTTGTTTTAAATCTTCCACAGAAAAGGGGCTTCCTGCAGATGGTATGAATGAATTAATAAAGCACGTTCATTGCTCCTGACTGGGAAAGTAGCCCTGAAGTTACTGTCAGACCGGAACACTCAGTGGTCTACTTGGAATAATACCCATACACTTAACATTATTTTGTTGATTACAAAGAAATTACATGTTTTTATATAACATTTGGATTCACCAATTTGCCTGGATGGATAATAAAATGATACTGGCTATTGTAACACCCCAAGGAAGGTATAGTTTGCTAGATGAATATGCTTCTCGCTGGGCGAGTATCAGGTTATATACATATAACTACAGAGCCAATAAAGGCGCTGGAATCAGACAGTAGAATTAGTATGAACTATACCATAGAAATTAACACAACATACCATGGGGTATGAACATCAATGTTATAAGTAGTGGTGCATGCTGGGTGTGTGATTGTGTGTGTCTGTGATAATAATAATAATAATAATTCCGTCACCAGTAGGTGGTTTCCCAAATAAGTCAGACGTTTATATTTTGATGTACCTTCCTCCAGATATCTTTTCTTTTTCTCCTTGAGCTTTTCAGTTCCACCTTTACCTTTAGGATTCACACTTTGGTGCCGTGCTGCGAGCGAGTGACCAAAATTAAAAACTGCCATAAATATCAAGATACCCAATCTTCACGATACCAGAATCCAACACAATAGCACCTGTATGTCGGCCCGGCGATTCCTCGCTGTGAGCGCGCTGGGTAGCCCCGTCCTCCTTCTCCACCTGGTCCATCAGTCCCTAGTCTTTTTGCTAGTAGCTTTTGCAGTGTCTTCTGGGACTTTTGGTATCAGCCGCGTGCGTCCTATTGACCGACGGGCCAGTTATGATAGACATATGATGTTTACTCGCAGGCTGGATATATTTGTACTGCGACAAAGTTAGACCGGATTTCCCTGGTATCCCCTATGGACAGTCAGCGTCTGTACACATGACTCAGAGCACCTGATGTAGCATAAAGACAGAGAGAGTCTGCAACACTTTCACTCAAGGTGAAGCAAAGTAAACTTATTCCCCAGCTTATTTAAACAAATCTCTATCTGTGTACAGCTGCAAATGTGGCCAACATACACACATATTTACTTTATCTGACAAGCATATCCAAACAAAGTAGTTTTGTTTTTTGACTAGAGCTAATGGAACAGACTGAAGTTTGTGACGAGTCGAATCTAGGCGTGGAAACAGACGGCAACATTTGATGCGTTGGGAGCGTGAATGACCAATAGTCCAGTTCAGACATTTTGTTAAATGTTAAATAAATCAACTGGGAGAAAATCTGGGAGAATGTCTCTTCAACAATGAGCTTATTGTTGACACGCAAACATCCAACCACGTACCCTTAATCTACTTTAAGTTTCTTTTTCCCTGAAATGTTGTGACCAAGAGGAAATGGGTTCCAGCTGGGTCTTGGCAGAAATGGCCTGAGTTTTGTCCAATAAATAAATGGTGGGGGAGAGAGGGAGCAAAACGCCCCCCCCCTCACCTCCCCCGGAGACACTTCACAGAAGATGTCTGAGTGTTTTATCCAGCAGACATAAATTGCTCTTACTCATGGTTCAACACTGCATACTTCTAGCACACGGGATGGCAGAGCGCATCCTTTCCCGCAGAATGATGGTAGTAAAAACATTCTTTCATCATTCTATTCCAGAGGAAGAACATGAGTCATGTGTAAACTGAATGGCGTGCAGATAAAAAAGACGTAAGAACCATAAGTTGACCTTTTCTCTACTGCAGAACATAAAGTGCTGCCTGTTAGTGCTGAGTTACTGTCAGCGGCCAGAGGAGTGATATGAAACCCAAAGACCTGTGTGATGTGGAAGAACAACTGAAGAGAGATAAGAAGCTCTTTGTATTGAGGCAAAACATCTCACTACAAATCATCTAACTGAAATACATCAGAAGAACATGCAGAGAACAAAGACTGAGCTCTAAAAAACTATTGCCTTGTATCAGCAAGCTGTTGGGCTCCAGTCCAGACTGCAGAGGGGGAGGAAGAACAACTTCATGTGTTTCACTGTATAATTCCTGACAATCAGCAAAAACACATTTTGTGCAATGTATGTTTAGGTTATCATCATTGTTATTAATAGAGTGCTGAGCATATTAACTTCAGACTTGTCTTAGTTTTCCTCATCTCGCTGTGCATTTATTGGCCACTGAAAGTCGATGATGCTTTTTGAATGTTTTCAGCATCACAAATACAATTCGATTCATCTAATGACCTTCAATATATGTCTAAATGGGTTGATATCACTGAGAGTTATTGAGAGAATAGTCAGTTGTGTGAACTGAATAGCTTCAGAGGACAGGGTGCTGTGTTTTTTAAACATTTCCAATCTCTCCGGTTCTTTTCAATAAATAAGTTAACTAATTTAGGTTTATTCAACAAAACAGCACAACACAACTACTTTGTCCTGTTTAGGAGTCATGCGGCTCTCGCCGGTTAGACTCCAGCTCCCCCGTGACCCTGTGTGCAGGATAAGTGGTTTGATGATGAATGGATGGATGAATCATCAAGTTACCACTGACACACAAGACACAAGCAGCAGTCACCTGGGTGAAAGTCTGTTGGTTTCACCCAACTGGCCACTTGCCAGTTCAGTAAGAAGCTGCAGACACTAAAGGGTGCTACGGTGTGTCTTCATTGCTAAATGATGCTGAGCTGCACTGCGATATGAACGGTTTGTGATTTGAAAGAGCTCATTTTGAAATGGGAAAAGTTCACCTCCATTAAGAATGAAGTCTCCCGATGGAACAATATACTAAATCTCCCCAAATAAGATTCAACAGCATTGAGAGCCCGAGTGTTGAAGTTTCTAAACTCTGGTCACACTGCTCATGTTTTAATTCAATTGATTGAGAAAGTGTGTCCAAACGTTTTGGTGCCATAGTTTTTTTTATTGTTTGGAGTGGTCAGATTCCGAGTGTGGAAATCATCCATGTGCACGATAATGTCACTACTGGAAACACTGGAACTAAAATCTCAGTCTGATGTTGACATGACAGAAAATGTTTAAGCAAAACCCGTTAGCGATGTTATTGATCTACGCTGTTATCAAGTGGGTAGCAAGTACATCGCTGTGCATTGGGACGCCTCCCAACATGGGTTTCAATCAGAACTTGTCATTGAATGCCTTAAACTTGCACAAGCACATCAATGACGATGAGCCTCTGTATCTGGGCTCAGGTGTTCGTTTGGCAACTTGAAATGTTTTTCAAAGGTTTCATGTATACACAATAACTGTTATTAGAAAATTCATAGACTACAGAAGGGTGAAGTAAGCGGTGATTCTTGCCACAGCATTAATATACTCTAATGAAGGGGGTCGTCGTCGTCAAGGTTGGTGGTTCGAGTCCAGGCTGCCCCATGTTCCACGCCAGTGTCCCTGAGCAAGACACCTAACCCCTAATTGCTCCCCGGGCAAAAAATGTGAAAAAAAGGCATGGGTTTAACGTGTAATGTAAGTCGCTTTGGATAAAAGCGTCTGCTAAATGACCTGTAATGTAATGTAATGACAAACGGGTAAATCCTGGAAACAGGAGCTGATTCATAATGTCTTTTGGCCCAAATCCACAATGAAAGTGGCCGTGCGTCATCTTTCTGCGATTGCCAGTAACTATTGACAAGCATCAGGAATGTTGAGAACATTTACAGTGCATCTATTTTGAAGTGTTAATTATTCGAAAAACATAAGGATTTCTTTTATACATATATCTAGTAAATGAACTATCCAGGCTCATTTGATAAAAGTAACAGCATTTACCTGAACAGTGTATTTTAGTGAGTCATAGTGAAGTTCTGCTATTAGAGCAAACCTTCCATCTTGTCTTGTTTGATAAGACTGTACGTGCCATTTGTCCAAAAATCACCGTTCATTCAGTGTGCATTGTGGGTTTTTTGCGCATGTGTGATTAGCCATCTGGGTCTACATTGGAGATAATTTTCCGTCTTCTTTCTGTGAAATCACTGCTGAGCACATTCCAGTGTGTGTGCTAGAGTCGGACTGGAAATTCCAGATTTATTAGGTTGGGCCTGACGGGAAAAACCATGGATTTTGGGAAAACCCATTCTGCACTGCCTATAAAAGGAGAAGAGGCTCACAGCAGCTCCCCAGTCATCTCTCCTCTACCTGCCCTCCTCTTAAGGATCTCTGGACTTTTACTCTCTCCACAGAGAATAATGGCCCCGTCACAGAAACGCTGCATTCTGCTGCTGGCTGTTATGGCTGCAGTTTGTATTCAGCTCCATCAAGGTGAGTGAAAGTATTATTTATAATGGTTAAGTATAAGGATGCGTGAGACTGATGTTTCACTGTTAAACCATTCTGTTCAAACCATTCTGTAGAACTTTTTATCCAGTTTCTTATTTTCTGGATGCATACCTAACTGCATTTTTAAAAACTTTTCCTGCAGCTCATGACTTTTTGGGACGCTGCTCATGTCTCAACCCAATCATGTTCATCAAAGGCAGTATTTCCGATTTTGAAGTCCTCGAGAGTCGCCCTGGATGTGATAAAACGGAGTTGATGTAAGTTGAAACACTTATTAAAAAAACCCTGAAGCTTTGTAACATTTTGGGTTGATTTTTATATTTAAAATACCTTCTTCTGTATTTTTCAGTGTAACCATGAACAATCCAAACAACTCAACTGAAAAACTCTGTATGAACACTGTGGGAAAGAGGGCCAAGGCATTTTTGAGATGCTGGGAAAGGTAAGAGATCACGAATGGACTCACACACTGTTACTAATTCCCTGTCCCACACAAAAATCACCTGAACTCAATTAACTGGAACGAGAGAATCGGCATGAAGCGGTTAGCATTCTGGTTCTTTCTCACTCTACTTAAGAAAATCTGAGTTGAAATCTGCATGTAAATTCAAACCTTTTCCAAAAGGCATCCGAGCTACAGCACGCAGCAGAAAATCACACCACAAAAATGCTTGATTTAGTCCCATGATGAGACACCAGAACGTATTTTGCAGAGCCCAAACATCGCCTGGCAAAATGTCCCTGTTTACTCTGTGAGAAAAGAAAGTGAAGGAGACAGAAGTGCTTTTGCAAATACAAAAGGTTTCGTTCCGAACGTTGGCCGACACATTTCTTAAAATATAAACATGTGCCTTGTTGCGCAAACCTCCAGATGTTTCGTATTAGTCCACTGGCCTAATCCCAGTTTTTCTTCCTCTCTCTTTACAGGATAAACAAAGACGCGAGCCGTAAGACGGAGTGTATCGACAGGAAAAAAAAGGCAGAGTGAAAGTACAAGAGTGGGAGGCCTGACAGAGCTGAAAAGTTATCTGGAGCAGAGTCCCAGAGGTCACATGAATCGTGATCACCCAGGCCTAAGAATGCTGAGAGCAGAGCTTACACTGAACTCCTGCACCACAGACCATTGGGAAATGGAGGGGACGGGGCTGAGAGCTGGAAAGCGGAAGCAAGGAAGAGAATTAAATGGACAATGGAAATATTTGTACAGTATAATAGCAGCAAGACGCTGTTGAAATGAGCACAGTTATTTGTTTGCTTGACATAACTATTATTTATGCTGATTATTTATTATGGAAAAATGGCTGTTTTACTATAGTTTTATTTTACGAATGTCAGACCAAATAAAGCTGATTTTGATAAAAAATCTTTGCTTTCTGTTTGTTGTAGATAGAACAACTTTAAAACAATATGGCATTTAAGATGTGTTTGTATCATTTTGTCAGCCCGAAATAAAAGCTGTGGCTAACCAGCAGCATTTCAGAAGCTGAGCAGTTACTTCGCTTCAAACTGACAACAAGCAAAAGTTATCATTCATCCGCTGGCTCTGGAGGCCACTGAAGTGACTGAAGACTGAAGGAGTGTTGCAGGTGACAAATAAAGTATTACCAAGGAAAAGCGCTCTCTCCTCAGGGAGAAGGCTTCAAGTGATAACAATTAAATGAAGCCCACGGAAACACTTGACCAAGGTTGAAAGTGAGGATGTCCAACCTCTAAAGTGGTTTATACTTCATTCAACAAATAAATAAGGAAATAATCTTCAAGGTGCAAGATATTGCAAGATTTCCTCTGAAGACCTCTGGCATGTTTACAGCCGGCTGGTGGTTCAAAGCTACAGGAAAAATGTAACAGCACGAGTACAACATGGGAACTCTACACCTCAGCCTAACCCTATTGCACTAGTCCCATTACAAGCACCCACATAGTTATTTGGCACCAGGAGCCCCCCGGAACACCAATAAAAGTCTGGCACTGCAGAGCGTTGCAGGTTTTTCATTGTAGTTTGACCCTAAACAACAGAAGTCAAAAGTGGAAAGTGAGAAAACAAGTTCTGATCCACAAAACCTGTACAAGTATGTTATATCAGGATCCTTCCTTTATAACTATCTATCTTATCTTTTTATTGCTATCTATATATCTTAACGTTCTGAAGACAGGGGAGATGATAGTGGATTTTAGGAAGAACGCAGTCTCACCTTCCCCAATCATCCTCTGACTTCCTGTCATCGCTGGGGAGTCCTTCTGTTTCCTACCTGAAGTGGGAGCTGAACATCAGCTCAATCACTAAGAAGGCTCAGCAGAGGCTGTTCTTCCTGAGGAAACTGAAGAAATTCAACCCACCAAAGACAATGATGGTGCACTTCCCGCCGCTATTATTCTGACCCTGAAGCGATCTAAAAGGATTGTAGCCGACCCCTCTCACCACAGACAAAAACAGTTTGTGCCCCTTCCATCTGGCAGGAGGCTGAGGTCCATCAGGACCAAAACCTCACGCCACACAAATAGTTTCTTCCCAACAGCAGTCGGGCTCATTAACACAACTTTGGGTCCCCCACTGAGTGACACTGTCATCCAGACTTCCTACCGCTCATTCCCCTGCACATCCTCTCATAATTCTTATTTAAATACACTATATTATTCTCTATTCTTTTGTAAATGTACATTTATTTGTAAATGGGTAAGGTAGCAGCTCCGCGGTTGAGAACGCAGCTGGCGGCTACGAGACGTTAGTTGCGCGGTGTAATGTAATGTATAATGTAATGTTTACACTGAGAGGTGGCATGAGTCAACGGTAGACTCCTTCAGGACTGAGTAGCGATTTCAGCGCGAACTACGGGAGTAATAGTAAACAACCAGTACCGGAGAGGAGTACGGAAGCGCGAAGCAGAGAAGCGCATCAGAGGGGGATGTTGACTCTCGTTTTAATGATACTTCGGGTAGTTTGAACTTCTAATTTCCGGGCTAGAAGGCTCAACTGCGGGTGCATGGGTGAGGATAAAGTGCTGCTCAGGTGCCGTATTGCTTTTATAATACGGTGGCAGCGAATTTATACATAATAAATAATGGCGGCAGCACGATCATATTTCGGTAGCCTTTAGGAATGGTCCCGGTACGTGCAGGTAACCAAGGCACGGTCGCGCCTGCGACATCTGGTTTACTACGAGCCCGCACGTGAAACAGCATCGCAGCCACGGGGCTGCACGCGACAACCTCTGTATGACAAGTCAACCCTCCACATCCACGCAGAGCGAAGGAGCGCGGCATCGGCAGTGCCGGGTCTACCACGGGGTAGGCCTTCCACACAAGCAGCTAACACTTCAACACGATGCAAAACGGAGCTGTTCACGGGTGTTGTTCGTTTTGGCAATCGTCCACAGAATCCTAAGCAATAACAGCAGGCGCCTGTTGCACGTGCGTGCACCAGAGGTGGTAGCATGGTGACGTGTCATGAGAAATAAATAATAAATAGAGAAGAGAAGATTAGCCCTCGGCTGCGTCGTTTGGCAAGTGACAGGTTGACAAACACAATTGCAGTCGCCAACTGTGCGACTTCTTCCAAAGGCTAAGTTACTGAGGAAGGTGGGCAACTTTAAGTTGGTCAGAGCAGCAGCGCAATGGGGTTTCTTTATTGTCGCCATACGCATCACATGCTGCTAGCTGGACATGCCGGCTAATTTGTCCCAACCTCCTCAACTAAGCTGGGGACAGGAGCCGTACTGAGAGAGCGTTGGATGGCAGTGGGTTCAATGGGATAGTGTCACGGCTCCAACAGCGGCTTTCGGGGGAAGCAATGTTAAGACAGATGCAGGCCATCTGTGTGTTTTGGGGGGTTCTATTAAGCCACGGCAGGCCAGACCATGGCTCCCCTTTTTTAGTTGATTCCTTTTGGTGTGACAGTCCAGCGGGGTTGTTAATATGCGTGGTAACTTATATGCGTCAACTACGGGTAAAAGGCTTTGCCTTACTGGCTGTACCACTTAAGGAAGTTAGCCCCAACAGTACTCAGGGAATTATTTAGGGGCAGCTACTGAAACTACAAACCAAGGTATTTCCTATTCATCCCTGCCACCAATGGGAAGTTGGGCTGCTGCAACCCCCACATCCACCAACTTCAAGGATGATGAGTTTTAATCAGGAAAGCCTTAAGTTCGGTAAGTCATGCATTTATTGATGTCATCATTCACATAGCTTCTTGTATATCGGCATTTCGTTTGCCCGGTGGCCCGTGGTACCAGATATCATTCATGCAGGTTTGTTTCAGCCCTAAGTAGTCCGCACCGTTTATTCAAGGGGATCTTCGCTCGTGGCCCTAAACGTCCTTGCATGGCAGTGATACTCTGTAATAATAAATAATCTGGTCTCACCTGACCCGTTTGCAGTTCTGAAGGAGGTCCGTCAGTTGACCTGCCAACCTGGGATCAAGTTAGGTTTGTGCTCTTACGTGACCAGTCCAGCTGACTTCATGGAGAGTTGCGGGCTAACCGGACCAGTCAAGCTAACACAGCGTTTTCTAGCCTAACGCTACCTGTTAGCGGACTCCAGTCACGCCTCATGGATAGGGGGAAGCACGAGTCGGCATCTTTCTTAAAACTGGGGTTATGAACAGAGTGGTGATATACTTTGCTACGGCAGCCGCTATCATGGCTGCTGTTCTGCATGTTAACTGCTTGAATCTATACCACAACATCTTAGGATCCACCTCCCCATTATTCTCAACCTAGAATAATTGCTAGAGCTGCAGCAGCTAACCAAGGCATTCCTGTGACAAGCCGGCAGCTGATAGGGTGGTGGTCGCCGTCTGCTGTGACGTTCCACTTCCGCCCTGACCATAGCAAGCAAGCAAAGCAAAGCACTCGCAAGCAAAATCTGTGAAGCCATAAGAGCTGGTAAGCATGAATATAACTGGTGCTGGTGGTGGTGTTTTCCCTTGTGGCAATGTTGGAAGGTCACTTCAGTATCCCCTGGCAGGGGACCACCATTGTTCCTTACAGTCTCCCTTAATCTAATCTTCTAGGTGAACGTGACCTGTCTTAATGCTAAGGCTAATGCTTAACGTGTCTGTTTCCTGGTCTAACGGGACCACATCCATTCCCCAAAAGATGTCCAGATGGACCAGTCAAGCTGACAACACTCTGTTTCGCGGTCTCACAGGACCAGTCAAGCTGACTACCTTTCTGCTTCGCGGTCTCACGGGGCCAGTCAAGCTGACTACCTTTCCATTTCGCGGTCCCGCGACCGGTCACTCTAGTTAGTGCAAGTGCCGGCCTGAGCTGACCCGTCAAGTGACGGTGGTCCGTTCAGCACGGCTAAACCCGACCAGTCAGGGACACCCAAGTGACCATCTGTTTCCCGGTCTGAGCGAACCCGGTCAGGTTGTTCTGTGAGGGACCCTCCGCAACTAAGTCTATTCTGCGGTCCCTCTCTGACCCTAACTGTCCTGTTCTGCGGTCCGCCGTGACCACCCCTATCTGGTCTGCGGACTTACACGACCACAACCTGTCCTT
The DNA here is from genome assembly GCF_964276395.1 of Gasterosteus aculeatus. NCBI lineage: Eukaryota > Metazoa > Chordata > Actinopteri > Perciformes > Gasterosteidae > Gasterosteus > Gasterosteus aculeatus. Next base: position 3,234,756 of record NC_135696.1, on the reverse strand, counting down.
GTCTGTGGTCAAGCTCGACCCCCAACCTATCCTGTCCTTTGGTCTAGCAGACCCACTCTTTTACTTCGGGATCTTCTGAAGCCCACCGTGCCTTACTGTGGTCCTGCTAGACCCTCGCTATGTGCTGCGGCTTCCCTGGCCCCCGTGTCCTTGTCTGTGGTTCAACTAGCCCTTCCTCTCTCATTGTCCTGTTAACCTTTTGCCTTGGTTTCTCGGCTCTATGTGACTTACGATATGTCCCCTTGTTACACCAGCTCCGGATCAGGACCCGCAGTGGCCGTAAGTATTTATTTTATTCCATCAAATAAACCTGGTTTGGGGGATATGCCTCGTCTCGGCTCGAGATCCCGGCCCCGGGTCTATCCTGCGGCAGGATGGAGTCCAAGCCCAAGTCCAAATGAAGCTTAGGCGAAAATTCAGTCAGGAAGACTGGACAGGCTGTGCTGTTCCCTGGTGGCCTCCTCTCTCCCTGGGGGCGCACGGCCAGCTGATTAGGGGCGGGGTCGGGTAGTATCAGACGTGGGTGTCGTTACCGTAAACCAATCTCATTGGGGCAGGCAAACGTTAAAAACTGTTCTCCTCAGTTGTCATTTCAGCACGCTCCAAAGGTGACCCGCCACCACCCCTGACACCTCCAATCTACAGCAGAACCTGGCATAGCAGGAGAGTTATGCAACTTGGGCTCTACCACCACCACCACCAGTGTCTGGACTCCTAAGTGGGGGGATATGCCTCGTCTCGGCTCGAGATCCCGGCCCCGGGTCTATCCTGCGGCAGGATGGAGTCCAAGCCCCAAACAACTTGCAATATCATATTATACCTGTCATAATAAAGCATTGTTCAAACTTCAACAAGTCTCTCCGGATTGAATTACAGCTACCTTGAAGGTCTGTGGTACATGAAAGATTCATAACATCTAATAAAGACGTGCTAACTAAAGGAAAAACTTCCTTTAGCAGCTTAGTCGGGATCTGATCCAAGATACAAGTAGAAGATTTAGACAGTCAGTTGATCAAGGTTGATGGAAGAGAAGGCATCCAAACAAGCATCAGGGCCCACTGCTGCATCCAAGGTGCTTACATCTAAGGACAGGTCGGCACTGGTTGAAGGCAGGAGACCATCAATTTTCTTTTTGATAGTCAGAATCTTATCATTGAAGAAATTCATGAAGTCGTTACTACTGAGGTCCAAAGGAATACACGGCTCCACAGAGCTGTGACTCTCTGTCAGTCTGCCTACACTGCTGAAGAGAAACCTGGAGTTTTTATTTTTCTGTATTAATGATGAGTAATTAGATGCTCTTGCGTTACAGAGAGCCTTCTCATATATTTTAAGGCTGTCTGGCCAAACTAACCTAGATCCTTCTGATTTGGTGGAACACAATCATTCAAGTTTCTGCGCAGTTTGCTTTAGGTTCCGTGTTTGAGGGTTATACCAAGGAGCAGACTTCTTTCTTGTTGCTATTCTTTCCAGATGAACAATAGCATCCAGCGCCACTCTCAAAGAGCCTGTGACAGTATTGACAAGTTTTCACAGACGTCTTCTGATATCTTGAGACAGGACACTGGACTTTAGTGCAGAAGGAATGGCTTCTTTAAATGAGGCTACAGCGGGATCCGATAAGCATCGACTGTAGAAACCCTTGGCAAGAGGAGGAGGATATTCCGATAGTTGAAAGATCAGACAATGGTCCGACAAGACAGGTTCTGTGTAAAGATTGTTAAATGTTCAATCCCATACACAAGAACCAAGTTGTGGGTGTGGTTTAAACAATGAGTTGGTTTATTTACACTCTGACAGAAACCAATTGAATCTAACAATGAAAGTAAGTAGAAAGTACCATGGCTGTCGACATCCACATGAATATGAACTAGAGACATCCAGGACGATAGACAATGACACGACAAGTGACACAAGAGACACATGGCTTAAATACACTAGGGAGGTGCAAGTGATTGGACACAGGTGGAAACGATCAGACAATCACAGGGGATGACAGGACAAGGCAGGAAGTGAAGTTACCCAGGGACACCAGTGGCAGAAAACTACAAAATAAGACAGGACGTGAACCACACCGTAGACAAGAAGCAGACCGAATCGGTGGTGTGAAAGTTAGGCAGGCTGAAGCTTGGCGAGGCAAAGTCTGGGTGTGCAAGGTCTAATCTATTGGAGTTTACCAATCCGGCAGAGACTGGCTGTCTGGGCTGCAAACTAACGTTTGACGCTAAACAACGTCTAAGCAACTATTCGATTGAACAAAAAATTTCTAGACAACCGGTAATTCGCCGCTTGTACAGCAAAACACAATCAACTTAGTATAGCTAGGGCTGTGAAAAGTTCAATGAGAGATGCTGGCAACAGGAAGTGACGCAACACGATTACCGTGACTGGACGATGATCTTCACCAATTCTGGCTGACTCCAATCAGTGCAAGTCATCCGTGTAAGGTAATGACCAAGAATGTCTGGAATGGTTGTGACGGTTCCCTCCTTCTGACAGATGAGAGGCTTGTTGTTCTTTAATATTGATTCATTTGGCCCTGACGGTATGAAGCGCTGTTGTTCTGTTTGGTTACGGCTACTACTCGTTTTATTCAGTAGTTGGGAGAACAAACCATATATGTGGCTATTGTTTGTTAGCAAGTTCTGTGAATTGAAAGTCACCGTTAGAAAATAAGTATGCTTATAGTCCCACAAATTAAAAATGAAATAAAGAAACTTTGAAAAACGTGTCAAAGTCATGAACACAGGATGAAAAACAATCAAGATCACACTTAGAAATATAGATCAACACAATTCCATGTTAAACTGTACTCCAATAACAATGCACAATATTACAGATGGCATGAATCCATTCTCAGCCTGAAATGATTTATGTCTGAGTGACGTCCCAATTGATAAAAGAATGCCCAAAAGAACTACAACATGTTGTGCTCATCCCTGTCGATAAATGCTAATGTGCTAAAGCTGAGTGGGTATCGATTGTCCGGGGCCCGATCTGCCTCTCAACCTCACTAGCTTCCTCTGAGTGATCAGCTGAGCCCACTCATCTTGATTTTCACGCTAACTTTGCTGGAGAATACAAGAGCTGCTGCTGCTTCACTCCAGGGAAATCAGAGCAGGCCTGGTGTGGGTCAGAGCAGAAGACTGTGGGAAAGGATAGATCCTCCATAAGCCCACTCTCCCTCTGCGCCCTCAGGTTTCGCTCTCCCAGTCTGGTTGTACACACACACACACACACACACACACACACACACACACACACACACACACACACACACACACATCCACATGCCCGTAACCACAACAAACGTGTGCCAAAACATAAGCTACATGTTTTCTCTCATCCAGCGAACAACAGGGCCTCCCCCACACTGAGCCGATGGCAGCTTCTACACAGGCATTCAGCACTACTGGCCCACTAGCCCTCCAGCACCAGGCCGAGGGTAGGAACCCAACATATGGATGAACCTGAGCCTACTGACGCCACTTCTAACCTCCAGTCCTAAATGCCCTTCTAAACTGTGAACAAGCATATTCACAAAGGTCTCCATATATACAACATATGTGCATCACGTCATACACCTTTATTACTATTATACACATGTCCTGGTAAAGACATTGACTTGTCAAAAGGCAGCTCCATTGGGTGAGCAGAAACTGTGACATGTAGGGGATTGTTTCAGTTCAACCAGCTTGCTGAAAATCAGACATCAGAATACTTGGGTGTCACACACACATTTTTGTCTGTAGGCCAAATGTACGTATATATATATATATATATATATATATATATATATATATATATATATATATATATATACACGATTACCGTGACTAATAATATATATATATATATATATATATATATATATATATATATATATATAATTATATTTTGATACCTTTACGGTTTTGCATTAAGTCATTTTGGAGTGTTTGCTGGAATTCAATGGATATCACTACCTAAAACATTTCCCACTAGCCGCCACTGGCCCTGGTTTTCAGCACATTCTATAGAAGACACCGCTCAGTGTGGGGGGCTGAGACCACCATCTACTACCACATGGAGGCGGCAAAGTGCTTGAACTGAAAATGTTGCACTTATGCCACAGTGTTCAGCACAGACACACACCCACGCTCACACACACACACACACACACACACACACACACACACACACACACACACACACACACACACACGCATACATCATTGCAACAGGAGCTGTCAATCAGAGCCAGTATTTAGCTGGTGTTAGACAAAACCCATCAGGCCTCCCGGAGCTTAACTACGCTAAGCAAAGCAAACAGGTCACATGCTGCAGGTACCTACTGAGTTCTGAATCAGTCTTGAGATTATCAGCTTTGTTGTATGCGCTTATTTGTTATTTGGAGATTCAATTGCAACAAATTAATCAATAAATTGTGGACTCTCAAATGTTCAAAATACGACACTGCTTCAGCTTGAGACGCATCGGGTTTGATGATGTCATAGAAGACACGGTACCTATGTTTTGTGTGTTGAGTTATTTATACCAAAAAGTGACCACATTGTTACAAGGATGTCCTTTTGGACCCAAGCGCGGACACAATGTTATAAATGTTATAAAAAAAGGCACATATGGTTGTATGCTGTCTGTTTAAGGTGGGTTTCCTGGACCGGTCGCCATATAAGTACGACAATGTATCGTACAGCTTGGGGTGGCCACACACAGCTAACGTTACTAGTAATTTATCATCCATTTTGCTTGACGAGACTTCGCCTGAAATCGCGCCAACTTCGCCGCCAATCCAACGTGTGAAAAGCGCTTGAAAGAAAGCGTTGCTTTACACCATTCCCTTTCTTTCCATTCACTTCGTTTGCGTCTTTCGCGCCGTTGGAAACTCCAAAGCTCCATTCAGAACCATTTGCGTGTGCATTGACTTGGCATGGAATCTACTGCCGTGAATAATTCACTTTGCTTTTGGTGTGAACGCAGCATAAGACTCCCGTGTCAGCTCGACTCCGCTATGTGGAGACAGACCCTACACCTCCTGTGTATCACTGTATCGCAGTAATTGCCACGCACGCCCATGTCTCTCCAGCTCAGAGCCTGTACTCAGTATCTCCACAGTAAAACCCACACCATGCAACAAGCCACAAACCAGCAGATGAAGGGAGGGTTATTGTGCACAAAAAACGAAGCTGGTGCTGGTGCTCTCTGAATCAAATTGCTCCCATAGTCACCGGTCCTTAACATGTTGCATGCCTGAGCGACTTGCTGATCAAGTTTGTCTTTGACCTCACAGCTTTTTATCATTATGTTGGACCTTTGGGCCATTAGCTCAATCTCCTAATGTTTCTCAAACTCGTTTCAAAGTCTGGAGACAAGTGGTGCTCTGAGGAAGGTGTCTGCTTTGTGCCTTTATCGATCAGCCAACATGATGTATAAAAGCCCTGTCATCCGGGTGCTGTAGGTGTTGCAGCTGTGAAGGCCCTTATTACAGGCCTCTGCCTGGCTGTCAAACCAATGAAAGCTCTGTGAGGTGATCTCACACCAACAAAGCAAACACTCCAACGACGCACAATCTCCGCGCTATTAAAAGCGCTCGATCTGGGGACGCATTTCATGTTCTTACTGTAGCTGCTAATGATTTGTTGAGCACTTCGACAGACTGCGACAAGCCTGTTTAATTTTTTAACAGTCTGCGGCCGAGCACGGGTCCTAAAAGCAGACTACATTTTATTTCCAAGATATTATGTGTCCTTGCTTTGAAGTTTATATATCGGCCTTAGTGTGAGAGTGATAAAAAGACCAGTACGCCTGTCCCCCATGGAATAAAGTGAACTCCATGCTAAAACAGATCAAATCAGAGTTTTGTGAGAGCTGTCACTGCCGTCTCTTTGGTCCACTTCCATGCTGAGCATCAGATGGAGAGAAAACACACGATGGAGCTGTGAGACAAACGTGTAAAAAAGTGACAAAAGTGTAAATTGACCATTGATTGTGCGGCACTTTTTTGGAGCATTAGCTTTCAGGTGCTCTTTGCAGCGAGGGTCACCAGACTTCAGCAGCAAAGAAAGAAAAAGAGGAAACGGCCTCAAGTTAAGGCAGCGACACAGATCAAAAATGTCACCCCTTTCCAGATGAACTCTGGATGCAAAAGGAAATCCTTTCGCTGTGCCGCGTTGGAGAAAGGAGCTTTTCACTCAACAGTGCTGGTGATTGAGCATCCTGGGTGTGAGACAGCCTGAGGCTCCGGGGAGGAGGGGGGGGGCAGGCCGCTCTAAAATCCCAGGTTGTCATTCTCGCTGCTTCCAGCTCCATAAATAAAGGATGGTGCATTCAGCCTAACTCCCCCCCCCCCCCCCCTCAGAGCTGGCTGAACTCTCTGTCATTTTAAGTGCGGAGGGGGGTAACTACACAGGGAGCAGAGGAACACAGAGCTGCCCTCTGCATTGATTCTGTGGACTTCATAACCACTGAGTAAACACAAAGCTGCTGGCCCGTAACTGAATGCTGAGCCGTATGCCACATTGCAAAGTGACTGATACCTACAGGAGGCGCAGCACCACGCGTCTCCAAAGGATTGTTCTCCTACAGTGTCACGCATGGCTGAAGTTATCTGCAGCCAATCACAGGAATATCGTTGTTTCTGCTCTGCCGGCTTTCCACGAGAGCGGATCTGGAAAGATTGTTTTAATCCTGCTTTTAATAGCCACGGTGTACACTACGCAAATAATATCGCAATTTAAAAAGATTGGATTTCCTTCCACTCGACGTACCACTGGCCGACTCTGGAGCTTTGGCTGGGATGTGGACGGGTGGAGGCAGAAGCACACGGCCTGCCTGGGGATTGTTCCTGGTCACTGGTTCAGGTCCCTTGCTGTCGGCGCCCTCTGTCAAGATGTTGAGATGCAGCGTGAGATGTAGCTCGGCTACTGAGACAAAGGAATACACAGATTGCACACAAATCCAGCCATGCGTCTCTCTCTGTCTCCCTCTCCCACACACCCATTTGTGCATACAGAAGCACAGTGGGACGTTTTGACTTCTGCTCTCTCGGGCTCTCCTTTCCTCTTATCTGCCTGCCTGGTGAATGTGCTGCTGCTCACTGACAAGATTACGCGGCAGACAGTGATCGTACAATGCAGTAGTGTTTCTAATCGCACCAGGATCCCATATTTTCCGTAAATGAACTCCTCTGAGGTATCACAGTATGATAGGAGCATTTGTCACTGGTTTCACTTTGAGGCAGGGTGGCCATGGACTCTGCTAACAAGGAGCTAACTTTACCTCCTTTTGGTGTGTTTTTGAAAAGTGATCATGACTGTGTACTGATAGGCGCCATCATCTGGTTCCCTCGGTCCGGACCTAACTAACTCAACTGTGGGTGTGAAAGCGTTTGAAGTTACTTGCTTCATTCCTTACAAGACTAAATCTTGAGGTTTGCTCTTCTATTTGAACTTATTTAAATACATACATGATTGATGTACTATGAAAATGTTCATAGATCATTTGGAAAGGACCTTTGTGAAAACATTTTCCCGGCTGATTCTGAAATGTTTCCAGAAATGTCTAAAAGATCTGATTGTGAAAACCCTCCATGGAAATAAATACATTTTACCGATCAAATGACAGACGTGTGGTTCGAGGAAGGCCGGCCCCTCTCGCCGGCCGTGCACCTGCTGATCCCCACCTTCAGGGGGCAGCGGAGCTCTCCTCTGCTGCTGCGCCTTGATCAGCATGCTGCTGAGGCCCTGTGCTCCGCCACCTCTCCCTGTGCCCACTGTAAGGGGAGTCGGGGCTTACAGTGCTGAATTCATTAACCTTTTCGCCACTCCCGATGAGAGCTAGTGGCAGCGATTGGAAATCGCCCCTTAGCACTTTAAGCTCTTTAGTGGGAGGAGGAAAAGGGGCAGGACCCCATTTGTTCATATCTAAAATAGTGTCATCTCACATCAGACGGTTAGTTAGTCAGCAACGCATGGCGTGTTCACGGCTGTGATGCACAATCACAGGCTGTCTGGGGGCGCACGCGCTATGCTGTCGGACAGGCGGCACATTTTGGATAGGACTTATAATTGTCTCGCTCGAGACTCTGATGGGCTTTGTGCACTTGTGAGTGCGTTTTCAGTAGCGTTTTGTGTCAGAATGACCAGCGTTATATGGCATCACATGGAAGATTGAGCCACCAGAGCAGATTCACTGCCCCCCTTGTTGAAGATGAAATCCACCAAGTCATATTTTTCTCATTAATACATTTCTTCAATCTCACTATACGGGGAGGCAAAAAATCCAACATTATGTACTGGAGTCTGCATGTGCACGGATAAAACAGATTATGAATTACAACGCTGGATCTTAAACCATGCAACATGTATTGCATAGCCATCGATCCTTTCACTTTGAAGAGAACTTTGCTTAAAACTTGGTATCATAAACGTGTTATTATGGCAGCTCCTTTTCTGTGTTAATGACGGTGTAACTACAGTAAATGAATATGGACGGTCCAAAGGCTCAGTGCAGTGTCGTGTTACGGACACGCGTAAAAATGCTGTCAAAAGAGCAGAATTTCTATCATGCATTATTTGTTTAAACTGTAATAATTTGGACGTTTACTTAATAACATTATAAATATAGTGACTTGATCAGATCCTGAGCTGGATGCTGAGCAACAGCTTGTTTCTTCAATGAGGAGACTCACAGCTGATCCACTGCTGGTGAGCTTCCTGTTTAATTGAGCAATGGTTCGAGTACCATTACATTACTGTGTGCTGACTGACGGTTTTTCATTTGGTTACAGACTTTATCATGACTGGCCCAGAGATTGCTGTGAAGAACAGAACTTTTCCTCAAATAAGAAGACTGCAGCACTAATATTACAGCACAAGATCCAAAAAGTTGACTAAATGTATCCGCAGTGTGGAACAAACTCCAATAAATGGGTCCTGCAGGCCTGAGAATTAGAGGGAGACAAGAAAAACATAAACGGCTGCAGAAAGATGTGTGAGTCTCCCTTGAAAGGAGGGTAAAACAGGAGATAGTAAGCAGGAAACAAGGATCTAAAAACAGAAGTGACAAGGGGAACGGGAGGGAAAAGTTGAGGAGGATCCAGAGGCCCTGCTGAGAACTAATGGGGAGGAACTGGTTCGATGGGAAAGGTTTTGATGAGCATGAAGGGGGAGAAAGGCAGCATGATATCAGCTATACATGATGCATGATATTTCAACTGCAGGACAAGAGTACAGCAGAGTGAGCTGAAAATTAAAAAAGAGCTAGCCTGCGATGTCGTACGATATTATGTGTGAAATGAATTTGCAAATCCCGGCCATTTCAAATTCATATCCATTGACGCATGCACAGTGGTGGTGTTAGCTGCTGGACTCTGGTAGGAGTTCATTCCGTGTGAAACACTGCAGCTCATTAACACAAGGGTTTGTGAGCTAAACTGCAAGACAACAAGCATTACCCTGGTTCTGGGCGATTACAATGGAAGGGGCTTTAACAAGATGGCCATCAGCCACCAGCGCTTGATTAATGCTCTGCCCTCAGGATTTGCAAACTGCGGTAGTTGTGGACTGTGGTGAAACTCATTGGGAGGCAGCTAACGTAGTCACTAATCACCCCCAGAGCTGCAGCAGTGGGCTCATTTGTGTGTGTGTGTATGTATGTATGTGTGTGTGTGTGTGTGTGTGAATTCACCCGTGTTTGTGTGACATGGCGGGCACACGTTGATGTGGTGGGCTACAAGTAGACATCTGGTATTAATTGCGTTCCTGGGGAGAAGTGTTCGCTAAGCTGTAGGCTGCTAGACTTAAAGCACAATTAATGTGATCCATGGCAGCAGGTCCCGGCCCGCGGTCCGTTTTCTCTCTATCGGGCCGACCGACACTTTGTCTGTCCCGTGTCCACTAATCTAATCAACTAGGTGATTGCTCTTTCTCGCTGTTCCCAGGGAGCGATATTTAAAAAACAGTCTGGGCTGTAGGACAAAGCGTGCTCTGCGTCCTGAGAGAAGTCCTTCCGTTGGTTTGATATGCACGATGCGTGCTGAGGAAGCGCTGGCCACAAGCCTGCATAATACACGCTAAGTATTAAAGGATAGTTTCAGCATAGAGGATGGGGCCATGTGCTTAACACCACAGAAATGTATTCATTTTTTATGCCTCATTGGTTTCAGTGCCACTCACCGGCCTCATTGCTCTGAAATTGCAGCTGATAAAAGAGAAGAAATATCATTTGGCTTGAAAAAAGCTCGCTGTATATCACACACAATTAGCTGTGTACCCACCAAACTGGGCTCGCAGTGCAAGTCAAGAGAGTCACACTGACCATGTTTGGCCTAAGTGAATTAAATTCGCTTGTAGCTATGCAACTGTGAAATTATTACTAAAAAGAACCTCTTAAAAGGTCCATTAAAGTGTCCACAGCAATACTTCACAGAGTTCACTCACTGACAGAAGTGCGATGATGAGGTTTCTGATTTGCCACCAGTCGGTGTCACCGAGGTGAATACTTAGCACTTCATTATCTACTTACCGCCATTTTCATCAGTCAAAACATCAGTCCACTTTGTCCATAAAACACACATGGCGTCACCTCCCTCACAGATATAATGACAGATGCATTATGTTTTCAGCTTGTCCATCCATTCGTCCACATGACCATAATACGAGTCCTTACTCGAGTCCACCCAAACGTCCACCTGGATGGACGACCTCATAAGGAATTGGTACTGAAAGGGCACACGTTTTCAGATATAACCATTAATGATGACGATGTTATACATACATCTATTATGCCTCCATTATTTTTATCAATATACCTTCACACACATATGCATATAAATTACTAGTATTATTAAATATTTAAACCACAAATAATACTACTAATAAAAGGGGCCCAATGCAATTATTTAAAAGAGCTGAGAGGTGGACCATTAAAAGGTGAAGATCCTATGAAGAGGAGGCTCCCCGATCAAAAAAAATCACTCTCACAATCAATCGCAAAGACTCGAGAGGCTTTACAAACCAGGGGATGCACCGAAGCACACCGCACACAAAGGGGCCACCAACACCGTCGGCCCTTGAGCTCCTACAGAGGAGGAACACAATCAGTAGGGCTCCACTTCACAGAAAGAGACAAAACCCAGCAACCAAAATAACTCATCAGGTTAACTGCTCAGCAGGCGGGGAGATCCGATTCATTTAAACAGAGTAGCACAGTGGACATAAACATTTTTGGAATTGAAGCGCATTGTTCTGCTGTTGGCTTTTGGAGAAGCAGGGAACCAAAAGTTGTGTACCTCATATCGATTCCACTGAAAGCTGTTAGTAAGCAGAGATATAAAATGATTTAACAAGCTGTTTATCCTCAAACCTACTTTCTGTATCACATTGAAAGGAAAATCATTTGAGAGCCACCAGAATCAAAGACCTCCTGCATGTGCATTGTGCGGTCTTGTGGGACATCCGTGTTTCTTTTGTTAATCGGGTGATGGAAGCCGACCACCCCGCCCGCTCCGCTCGGCCTCTTTAAACACCAGGGACTCATTCATGAAACATTGATCTTTTCTCATGGAGCATTTACCAGGGCTCTGAGTTCAAGCCCTCCGCAGTATACAGATACAAAGTCCAAGCCCCATGGGGGAGGAGAAGGGGAGGGAAGGAGAGAGCATGGTGGATCGGGGGGGCATGTTAAGGTGTTCTGAGTGTCCTGCTTTCTTTAAGAACATTATGCTTTCAGTTATTCATTTCCCCAAAGGAAGCGAACAAAATGATCAGTGGGAGAGATGCTGCTCCTCCAACCCACACACACACTGCAGTCAAAGCTACCGGCAGCTTGCAACACACACACACACACACAGATACACACACAATGGTAGACAACATTTAGACAACAATTGTTGTCAAGCCACAATTTGTCATTGTTAGATGACCAGATGTTTCATCAATAATCTTGTTTTCTCTCCAATGGAAATCTTAGATAAGTCAGTATTTTGTGAAAATAATTCAAAAGGTCCTCAGAAAAGTGTCACAGTGTCACATGAAGTGTCCTGTAAACGTTGTTAAATGCTGGTTTACCCGTTTCTGTAAAACGTGAGACATTTTCTCTTTGTTGTCACAATAAACTTCACCCACTCACCAATGCGATACTCTCAGACACGTTAGTCTGTCAGGCGTAAAGCTCAGTCAACGTGATGCTGAGAAGAGACCTGCCAGCAGCATCTGTCAGATAGTGTTACCATTTCCCCATCGGACACGTAAAGTTTGTCAGCTTAGGTTATAGACCTACAACCACATCTGATGCAGTCTGCAGGACATAAATGATGTAATATTTATTCACTTCAACATTTCCCCTGAATATTGATTACAAATCACAAATCACCGAACTGTCTGCATGGGTTTTCTGGTGAAATGTTTCTTCCTGTCTCTGCTTGTCTTGTTAATCTGACTTATTGGGGCTCACTATCATCACGATGAACCCATCACCCTCTCCACTTGGTTAAAGGAAAACAAAGATTACTACGGTGTTTCAGTACCACTTTGTCTACCGCTGTCCAGAAAGCGTTACAATGTGTGCTAATTGTTGTAATTAGCATTGACATCCATCCAATTACGGGCTGCTTTCTAATCAATGGAAACACAGCTGCAATGTGTGGGAGAACTGGATAAGAAAAGAGGAGGACTTGGAGGTGCTGGAATAAAAGAAACCCGTTCTATGTGCTGTGCATCTTACAAGTATTGCAATTGTTGCATGTTTCTGTGCACAGGCAAAAATGTTTCCTGTCAATAAAGAGCTTATTGTATTAAAAAATGAAGTAACGCCAGACGGACAGAGATCATAGCAGATCAAAAGGTTAAATCAATTTATTTAATAAAAAGAACATCTCAGCTGAGGAGCCGCAGGTCTCAGCAACCAACAGGCCCCAGGTCAGTCCTTTTGACCGTCACTAGTACCTGTTTGTTGTCTCCACCAGCGAACTCGAGAACAATGGTTCCTACAGGTATTTATAACAATGCTTAAATAGACTCATTTTCTAACAGTTTGAACACTTAAATGAACACCCTAGGGTGCAGTAGCATGGACCTTTCATCCGACCCAAGCAACTTCCTCCTCCAACATTTTGACCGGCAGTTCTTTATTGACCACAAGATATGTAGCCAGTGCACAAAAAACATGCAGCAATTACCTTTCATCCAAGACGGATTAAATAAAGCTAGAACAACCTTCCCTTGGCTAGGTTTTGTATAAAATAATCAATTGTTTGGCTTCAAATTGTCAGGGGGTGAGGGTGGAGGCAGGACTCAAGACGCAGAGTTCAAAAAGAAAAGGGACTTTAATAGTCAAAAGCAAAAACAAAAGGGCAAGGGGCAAAACGGGAGACAGGAACTGCAAACGACGAGAGACAAGGACATGAGTGGCAAAAGACAATGACGCGACAAGTGACACAGGAGACACACGGCTTGAATACACAAGGGAGGTGCAGGTGATTGGACACAGGTGGAAACTATTAAGACGATCACAGGGGATGACGGGACAAGGCAGGAAGTGAAGTTACCCGGGGACACGAGTGGCAGAAAACTACAAAATACAACATGAAGTGAACCACACCGTGACACAAATAAAGCGTAACATTATTGCTGATAAATAACGCAAAAGAAAACAGGTTGACTTTCAGATTCCCGTGTCCCGTGTGTGTTTGGCCCACACCCTTTAGTATTGCAGTATTATGGTAGAGTCATGTGTAGAAGACCGTTCTGATAAGGGTCTCCAACAACAGGAAGCTACAGACCAACACCAACTGGTGTTTCCTCTGCAACCCTCATATTTCAGCGCCCACAGCTGATGCAGTTCACAGCCTGCGTACAGTAAATAGCCACAGCGCCACTGGTTCTGGGCTTCTCCTGGGAAAACAAAATCAATCAAGCTCAATGGGTTTGCAGAGGAGGGGGTGTGAGGGGGTAGTCTCATCTTTGCTCAATAAGAAATCAATTCTGAATTCTTTGCCTCTATTTTGGTGGAAAACTCCTGTGAATCCTATTTAATAATCAAGCATGGAAAGCCGTGGATAATAGACCCAGATTCAATCGCAAAAAGGGAAGATAAGCTTATGCTGTAATTGTAATATCATTCACATTGCCTGTAGCTAAGGACCAGCCTGGAAAGATCTGAAAGTCACACCGAGACGATGTCTTCATCTCTGCTCTGTTTTCAAAAGCAGCAGGGAAACGATAGACGGAAATCAATCACTCGTTAAACTGCTAAACTGCCAGGAGACATTATCATCATTCGCTTAATATGTTACTTTATTATACTTTGTCAAGAGGCCACCACAGTCGTCTGATACTGAGACCACAATAGAAGACACTTTTTGGTGATGGGAGCAAAAGGAAGTTAGATGACAATCAATATTCTTTAAATATTGTATACCGTCAGTACACAAGAAGATTTAGCTGCTTATCACACGTGATTATGGTCTTATCATTTAAACAGTATCTTTAAGAGTTCTGCTGCCACCCTGGTACAATGGTCTGAAAGCCGAAAAAGAGAACGGAAAAGAAATTCCATTTAAAGCCATAATCCATAATAATCATGTATTTTGAATATTTGCTCAAACTGTCCCTTTATCCTGACAGCAGCAAATGATGCATCATGTTCCCGGCCCTCCTTTCAGCGCTCTTAATTAGTTCAGTTAAATTAAATGTATTCACATCAGGGACAATCAACATTAATGCCAACAAGGAAAAGACAAACATGGCAAGATTCCAATGCACCAGAAGACAAACCACCAATCAGAACCGTGATTCAAACCGTGATGCATTTCTGATGCAATATGAATAAAGAAGGTGTTACTGTGTCACCCAGGGTCATACATGTTCTTATTATACTGCCAAATATCACTGTCATTGGCCACAGCAGGAAGCTGCCCTGCAGACCGTCCACCACGCCTCCCAGGGGGCCAACTATTGATATTTGGGTGTTAGATGTGTAAAGAAGCAACTGTGTGCCAACATGTTATCAACTGTCAGGTTAATACACAATGTTGTGTTAACAGTTTCTTGGGCTGATTCCAAGTGAAAATAAAAAGAACAAATAAATCTCTGAACACATTGGCCACTTAGAAAAGAAAACTGTGTTTATGGGGGGGTATTTGTTCAAAAGAACAAAATAGAGTAATTAGGATCAATCTTGTATCAATGTTGATAATCAAGTCATTTATGCAGCAATAATTCAAAACCCTAGTTGCAGCTTCATGTATGTTTTTGGTTGTTTGTATGTCAGGATCCTTGTCTGATCCATTGTGTTTGTTTACCCCGACTGCCTCTCCTCGGCCGCATTGCACAAAAGTAGAATAAAGAAATCCCGGATAACCTCCCGGCGTACTATCCCGGCATAATCCCGTATCCTGGTTTCGTGCAATAGCCCTCTGATGTGTTGTGTTTGTTGCTGTCGGCCACGTGTTCTGTGATTCTCCTCTGCCAACCTTAGGACACCTACCATGCTCACGCCTGATTGGTGCACAGCTGCAGAGCATCAAGCCGATCGTCAACTGGCCGATACGCCTGACTGTCATCTCTTCTCACATCCTGGCAGAACGTAGTTTATTTTTCTCTTTGATTTCATCCTCTACCACTGTTTACCAGAGTCAGTTTACCTCCTGAGCATTTTGCGTAAGAATTGTCTGTGCCGAGTTTGCGCTTTGAGACATGAATGTCTCATGTGTGCAAAATGACTAAGAAATAACATGTAGAAGATGCTATTATCGTCTAATAATGATGATATAATGCGTGCCATATTATGTTCACTTAAAAGCTTTAGGCCAAAGGTGTAATAATTGAATGTATTGTGACATAGATGATGTTGGCGTCTGGTCAGGTGAACAAGGCTTCCAGGTTCGGTCACAAAATGGAGTCAGAAGGTATTAAAATGCCTGCATGTGGACAAAAGGCAGCGGTGACCAAACTACGCGGAGTTACGAGTAACACACCCAGCAAAATGCAAAAAGCTGAGTCAGAGGAGAGCGATACTTGGTCAAATTAGACTGGAGATTCTCTTTCGCCAGATGTTACACTATTCTTAACTGTATTTGCTTCTGTTGGTTATTAAATACTTTAAAAATGTTTAAACCCGAGCCGGTTGATTGTTTTGGCTTTGCACCGCCGGCCGGGGGGAGAGTATGCTAAGCCTTTGTTCTGGGAAGTTAGACCTCACACTGCACCATGTCTTTTCTGCCAGTCAGGAAGATGGTTTGCATTTTAGAAGCTGTTTTCTTTTGTTACTATTTGATGGTGAATGATTCCCACAAGACACCATCCGTTGTCTCATTAGAAGCATGCCCCAACGTTGTCAAGCGTGCATACAAGCACGTGGAGGCCACACAAGCTATTAAGAAGCATTTTGAGTTGCAGAATTTGGGCAAAATGGACTAATCTGACATCATGCTTTCATATGGATTTTTGGGATGTTTTTAAAATGCAGAAACTTTCAGTTCCTTCAAAAGATGTGGCATTCGTTCGTACCTAAGACATTAAGCTGTTCATATCAGTATATGTCCATCCATTGTCAGACCGCTTATCCTGCACACAGGGTCGCGGGGGGGCTGGAGTCCATCCCAGCCAACTTCGGGCGATAGACAGGGTACACACAGAGACACACAACCATTCACACTCACATTCACACAACTACGGGCAATTTAAAGTCCCCAATTAACCTGATCCCCAGAGCATGTCTTTGGACTGTGGGAGGAAGCCGGAGAACCCGGAGAGAACCCACGCAGACACAGGGAGAACATGCAGACTCCACACAGAAAGGCCACTGGGCGGAATCGAACCCAGGACCTTCTTGCTGTGAGGCAACAGTGCTAACCACCACGCCACCGTGCCGCCCATATCAGTATATATATCCAACATAATTTACTTTACATTGAGATCTGATGTGTTCTCAGAGTGTTCCTTTAATTTTTTGGAGTGATTTACAAATAGGCCTACAGAGGCCTACATTAAAATAAGCAATGGACCGGTCAAGAACCGGGGGTGTAGCCAAGTGACACAGTGAGTTAAAAGAGCAAGAAAGTCCATCGCAAGGTGGACGGGTCAAACAAAAACAGGACTTTTACCAAGGCGAACGCCGTTCATATGGTAAATATTTATTTCATTATTGCTAACTATCAAACTCTTACATGGGACTTATTTATTCCTGCAAGTTCCAGAGTGAATATGTAAAGTTACATTTTTACATTGTTATATTGCTCACACAACTAACTTACTAGACTGTTTGATTAAAACCATTGTATTTTCGCTTACAATTCATCACACTTGTTTTAGTTGCACTAACACACTAAAAGCTGGCTTCTGTTTCCTTGGCATGACGCTGGGAGGCTGCTGAGCCATTACTGGAGGACATGATTTACATTTGGAGAGACAGGAGGTCTCTGATGTTAAAGGGTTGTTTAAATCAACCCCCCTTCTCTGTCTTCTTGTTTCCTTTTGTAAATCAATCATGCCCACAGCGTTATGTCTCTGTGTGCCAATATGTTAAAAATCACTCCATCCAGACAGGAAACTAATGACAAGGGCCATCATGGGGCTTCTCTTGAGATGAGGTCTTAAACACGTCTGCACAGGCATTGTTGTGTAACCCTAACCCTGGAAAAAAATGTTCATTTCTTACTCAAATTAGTCCTGTTTCGGATAGTGTTTTGCAGTTTGAAATGTATTTTCTATACCTCTAAAATACAAGCCGTGAAGAGCTATAAAAATTGGTCTAAAAATAAGTAGTTTCATTACAGAGCAAATTTTAAGAAAACCATTGGCTCCAAATTGCCTTCCCAGACATTTCCACTTTGCAGAGACTGGAATGCAACAAGTCCCGGCATTTTTAGGTCAGACAAGCTCTTACAGCGAAATACAAATCTTGAAAACAATGTCAAGTGCAGCAGAGGCTCCTTCATGCGGTTGTTCGAAGTTGGAATTGTTAATAGATGCATTATGGGATGCTGTCGCTGTACATGTCACCAGGGGGACATTGTGGTTTCTGTAAATTATTGGTGTTTTGCATTTTAGCATGGTTTGTTTTGTTACATTTTAGCATGGCTTGCCATACATTTTAGCAAGGTTTGTTTTATTACATTTTAGCATGGCTTGCCATACATTTTAGCATGGTTTGTTTTATTACATTTTAGCACGGTTTGTTTTATTACATTTTTACGTATTAACCCACCTTTCAGTAAACTACATGCACCTGGAGGGACTAATCAATTACAGAGAGCCCTGGCCAACCGCATTACACAATGAAAGGACCTCCCCTCTCCAATTAACACAGCTGCTATAAAAGGACACTAAGCACGGCATGAAAGCGGAAGCCACGGGCAGGAGAAGCCACGGGCAGGAGAAGCCACGGGAAATCAAGCGAGAGGACGGCAAGACAGCGGACGAGCAGGCAGGGTGCAAACGAGGAGAGGAACGAGACGGACTGGATACCTCACTCAGGAACGGAAAGGAACCGGAAACTAGAAGAAAGGGCAGGACAGATCAGCAGCAGTGGCTGGCCAAATTCTAAAATCTTTTTTAGCACTTTGTTCCAGCTGGACTTTTAATACAATTGTAGTTATTTATGGGTTTTTAGTTAATAATATCCTCCTTTTAAACCACGCTTTTAAGTCTTGTGATCCATGCTGTTCTTCCTCTGGTGAAAAAGAACCTGTTTTTATGGAGACCTAGGCTCTGCAACTAGGTGGCGTTGCTGGTACTTTTTTTTTTATTTTTTATAAATGTATCTTATTTTTTATTAGATTTTAAGTCCCCCGCCTCACAGGCCTGACATACACGCTTTGATGGTGATGCAAGCAGTACTGTGTCTCTCCAGTGTGTCGCCTGTGCCAGGCCCAGAGAAGTAGTCCATGTGAAGGAATTGGTAAGCGAAAAGAATCATCTAGTTGGTTATTTAATCATTTACCTTTTACATTTATCCCTAAAAATCTAAAACACACTTTGATTCAGTGACAGTTTTATCACCGCAAAAAGGACTAACAACTCGTGTGGATATTCGGGGAACACTTCCCCTGCCTCTTTGTGACTTTGACTCATATTTTGTAAACGCAGTCAAGTTCTTTGTCTTCATTTGCATATTTATGCCTCTTGAATCAATGCTGAATATGTGCATGGCTGCAAAGTCTGCTTGTGTGTGACAACTCGCAGAGTCGATGAGGATTAACTTCCTGTTTTATTTTTGCAACCAATGCACTTCCTGTATTTAGTTCCTCACCCTTCGTCTCTCCCCACAGCTGAGTTTAGTTTGCAATTACCTCCACCTGTATTTAAGCCTCAGTCCCCAACATGTCCGTGTCAGGTTATCTTTCGTCCCTCCCAGAGTTGCATGTTTTGTAGTCAGGTATTCCCAGTGTTGGTTTGTGGTTATCTTTTTTTTTACTTCATTGCCAGGCCTTTTTCCTTTTTTTTTGTTCTACAAGAGCGTGTGAAGTGTGCCTGTGATGCCTTTTGGATCTTATTACTTTATTCTGCAAGTAAAAGGTTCCAAACCTGGAAAGAAGTTTTTTTGGTTGCCTTATTGCTCTGCACCTGAGTCGAGGTCCTGACCCCTCACATTGTGATTATCTGTTTTCTGGCTCCGTAGCACTTGGTTCCCAAGACAATTCCTGCATATGTTTGATCTCAGTCTTTCCTGAGGTATTTTTAGTATATTTCTCAACCAGAAAATTGCTGTGGTCATTTGTACAATATCTCACATTTTAAATCAACCAGGCCCACGGTCCAAAAGACATCCGGGGCTCGTGCACACAACGACATTATCGTAACCACTTGAGGGAGAAGTAGTGATAATGACTTATTTGCCTTGAATTGCCCACAACCGAATAGTTTTTCTCCTGTTTACACATAAGAACTTGATGAAACATTTAATGAGCATTGATCACACAAACAATTCATTAGTCAGCTCTTTGTGAAATTCTATTTCCATGGTCTCCAATTGATGAAAGAATTATCAAGGAATCTAGGAAATAATTGGCAGTTATGATGAAGCCTGATAGTTCCGCACAATGGTGACTGTTGTTCCTTTGGCTTGCATTGTATTGCAGTTAACCTTACATCAGTATTAAATGTAAGACAGTGTCCCTTTCTCTCTGCTTGGATGTTGTCTTTTTATTCACTAGAAGACTGGTCTGTTTTTTTAATCCAGATTGATTCAATACACATTTTGTGAGGCCCAGACATACAAAAGCCCCCCCACACTCTTACACAGGAGCAAGACGCCAACTGTGTGACTTGTGGTGCTCACATCTCTTTGCTTTGGTGTCTCTTCGTACTTGTTGGGGTTTTCATCTGTAGTTTTGAAGCCATTCTGAATGGATTCATTAGTCATTCAATGGTTCTTTGTGCTCTCGTTGCATCTCTTCTAGGTCGGTTCATGGCTCTCATGACATTTTTGCAGGTGAAGGTAGGCACACTCCATGCATAAACAGCGCGACACCCCCCTAGGGAGTGTTTCTTTTTCCCTTCGGTTATTCAACTGCACACTCACTTCTGCGTTCATGTCCATAAATTATGTGCATATCAGGGAAATTAACCCTTTAACTGTAAAAAAAAAAAAAAAAAAAAGAAATCCACTGATAATCTGGTAAAATACTGACAGCTTTGGTTGCCAGAACTTCACAGTAAAAATGACGTAACACATCACAGGATGTTTTTTGGCGATCGTAAATTTCACAATTCAAAACTGTTTTTAATTGTTTACGGTAATTTGCTTTATAAACAACAATGAATAATTTAGATATGTTTGTTTCATAATTAAGGGCGACTTATTTGCAGTAGCTTAACTTTGTTTTTTTTTCTTATGGAGTGATTCAACTGTTTGGCAGAGCACATTTTTGAGAAATTATTTTTATCCTTTTCTTTTTACGTTTATTATATAATGTTTAATAATTCTGTTCAATAAAACATTGTGAGCTGTAATATGCTGAATGAATATGCGTCCCGTTAATTTTCAATAAATGTCTAGAGAGAAATTTGAAGAAGGCACACTTCTTAAAACCGTAACATGAAGTGGATTTCTTTAGAACAACATAGCTGGGCCAAGTGGTAGAGATGGTAAAGAACAGTTTAGGGGGGCTTCAGCTGTTTTTATTTATTTATTTATAGGGCAACAGTGAATACAAACATAAGTTTATTAGAAACAAATCAAACAACAAACATAACAAATATTTCCAGCTCTTTCAGTAAATGTGATTTGAAATAAGCCAACGAACGAATGTTCTCCACAATGTTAAGATCTCCGGTTTTCTGTCTCCGTGGTAACAGCAACAGCCAATTTTGTGGTCTAAATGAAATTTGCAGGTTTCCCCCACAACCAATAAGAGCAAGATTCTGGTACTGCATTGCCGTATTTCTCATTTCAGAAACATAATTTAGTGTAGCCTACTGTCAAACTATGAAATGATATTTAGCTCCGGTGCGTTTTCCCCACCTACTATGGCAGCTAACACATCCTTTCACAAGTAACAGAACGTTGATTCATATTTGATTAATTGCCTATAGTCTAACAGTTACATTGGATAGGACAGACTTTTTTTTCTGTGCGTGTGGTATCTTTCAAATGCCAGTAGGAGTTTGAGCAAAATGGTCACATTTCAAAATATGTCCAGCATTTTTAATCATGTTGTTTGAGATTCCGAAAATGTGTGGACAAATCTTTCTTAAACTTGTCTTCTATAACTGGTCTCTATCTTTGTTTCTGAACTTAGTTTCTAGTTGAGCTTACTTGAAGATTTTAAGGCAATTGGTTTCCTGATTATTTCTTAGTAAAGTGAGTGGTTGGATTAGTAAAGAACTTTTTCTTATTAGTACTGCATACCTAATATAACTTAGATCTTTAAGATGTCTGAACTGACTATTTACTGTCACCATAAATAATAATTTTAGTTAACTATACTAATGTTTACTGGAGTTTCATGAGTTGCCTAAACTCAGTTATTTTAAGCATTAACAACTTAAAATTAATGAGCGACTTTACTTAGAAATTTTGAGGCAACCTGACTTTTTTCAAGTAGGCTAAAGTCAACTTTTTACAGTGGTTTTGAAAACGTCCTGGCCAGTGCTGTAGTGGTAAAATTAGAGGTGGGTAAACTCTGAACTTTGTGATCATACAGACCTCGACGCGATGCAACGCAAAGCGTCGCCACTCTTGTAAGGCTGTCCTGGCTATATTGTATAATTTTATTAGTAAAAGTCATATGCAATCAATGACAATGAATACATGTGTTAGTAGTTTATTAAATTTAAGAAAACTGTAAAAAGTATGTGCCCAGAGGGCCTCCTTGTCCTCGACGTCAGGTCCTGCCTTGCACAGAGGAGCCATGAACCCCAGAACACGTGTTCTGGGGTTCATGTTCCTCTGTGCTTCTCTCTATTGGACCTGGTGTTTCTCCTCTCCCTGTGCTCTCTGCGTCATTGCCTGTCCTCTCACTGCCTGAAAAAATATGTTGAATTTAAGAGTTAACCAGTTAAGCAGCCTGTCAATTACACTGAAAACATAAGTTAAAGGAACACTCATGTACTACCTATGTCATCATAAATAGCCTACAGCATGTTTTTTTTCACATTGAGAACTGACTTGTTTTCTAATCTACGCGTCACCAGGCGTTTTTCTTGTCCTTTTACCGTGCACGACCAGCGAACACAGAGCACGCGACTACTACCCCCCCCGTCGGTCGTTCCGCCCGCAACGACGACTACACCCCCCCCGTCGGACCTTCTCGACCGGGAAATATTGTCTGACATGAAACCAGTCCGTGAGGTAAAAAAGGTTGGGGACCACTGGGCGGATCCACAACGTGTATGTTTACACACCTCCTGGATCCTGATTGTTGTCGCTGCTGTAGCCGCAAGGCACTGATTGGATGGTCACAGACCGTAATACAGCGCAGATGAACATGATTCAGACTACGGCGTTTATATGTTCAACAATAGGAAACGTAGTCTTAGCCGTTTTAAAATTACACCAAGTTTATTTCGGATTATTCCAACGGAAGGCGCAGGGAACTTTGAGGTGCGTAAACGCTATTTATAGGTGCGTAAACGCTATTTTCAAAATTCTAGAGGTGCGTAAACGGCGTTTACCATCCACTACAGCCCTGGTCCTGGCTAAATGTGGGGAGATTGTTGGAACACAAACACGGCCCAATGATGGGAGAGTTCAGAGCAAAGTGCACGAGGACAACAGGAACAGTCGCTAGTTAGACATGTTCAATCTCCAAGATGATCACATATGTAGTTTGGTGTTTAACAAAAAATACAATTCTACAATAGTCTAAAATACACCCTTTCACACACACAGTGATTAAAACATGTCCTTAAAGCAGACACACATTGACATGCAAAATTAAAGTCTTTAGGAATATAATTGACATTTCAGTAACAGAATATATATATATATATATATATAATATATATATATATATATATATATATATATATAAAGATATTGTTCATAGCATTGTGTATACTAATAATTCACAGCCATCTAAACTGAGCTAGCTAAACTAAGCTTTAAGATTTTCAGGATAACACAAATGATGAAAAGACACCTTTGCCCCAGATCAAAACAGAAACATGATGCTTTGATACCCTGAATGGGATTTCAGAATAAAACACTTCAGTTGGAAGGAATATGCCTCCAGACTCCCTCCAAAGGTCACTTTTAATAATGGCTGACTCCACCTCAGCAAAGAGCAGGCCAATTAACATCCAAATATCCTGGCCGAACTGCAAAACAGCTTGTTATGTTCATCACACATGAACCTGGATCTTCTGCACAATATGCACAATAATCTAGCCATTAAACACCATGCAGTGCTTTTAATGGTGTAGGCAATTCATTTTAAAGCTGCTCCATGTCAGGAAGAAATGGGAAATTAAATGTCACTTTCTCCAGTCAGAGCCAGGAACTCACGGCCAGATAAATGTAAAAGCCGATTACCCCCATGGATACAGTTATACATCATCAAACCAATACCCATATGTTCCACAAATTATTACGTGAAGAAATGTGCTAATTTATCTCTCTGCTGTACTCTTTACCTCAGCCTGAATCACCTATCTCTACAGTTAATGGTTTAGTATTTCCTGGAATAACTTTCAATAACTGCAAGAGAAGCGGGTGTGACATCAGTGCTTTACGCTTTGGGTTGTACATGATCATTGTACAGTATTCTGGGTATGTTGTATTTCAATCAGGTCATGAATTCCTGAATATGAAAAGTCATTGGCGATTGGACTCCACCCTGAATTAACCAAGGCTCAATAATGCTGAGGTCAGTTAAGGCCTGATCCCGCTGAAGTCCGGACACTCGTGGTGAAGGGAGTTGCTGCTATGATGAAAGGAGCATGACTGACAAGAGGTGACAAACTGAGGGGGCGGGGGTTACATCAGATTGTCCTGAAATGACAACTGATAGCAGAGAGGAGACATTTGAGGGTTTGACAGCACCAATGTGAAAGTGCAGAATGTGGTTGCCCCCCTGCGGTAGGCACTACCCCAGAACACTCATACTGCAATATCTACTCCACTTCATGTTTATCTTTTCATCAGTATCCATTCACTCTTGTATATACAAATAACATGTGCAGGCTATATTCATCTAATTGACAAAGCACCCAGGACACAAAGCCAAAAGACACTGCATGCAGATGTACTTGGTTCTGTGTGTGCATGTGTGGCGAGGATAGGGTGAAAAAGGGGAAGGGAACTAAAGAAAAACCAACAACGCCACTCGGGGAATTTCACTCCGAGAAATAATCTGGAAGGTACAAGGCACCACCCGACGTAGTGAGGAACCCGCTTCCCAGGACACTGCAAACAAAGGGGTAGGACACCACCACCAGTCTCCAAGAACGCCGCGGACACAAAGCTTCCCTAGAGGTGGAGCTTCAGCGGAGACGAGTGCATGGAGACACAAACTTCACTAGAGTCAAAACAGCAGCTACCCCATTCTGCTGATCACAACTCCTAATTACAGAAAAAAATGCTGTTAGTTCAAAACTGGTTGCTCGTGTATACTTAAAAACACACATAACTGTTCTAGGACACACGGTTACACACAGGAGGGAGGGAGAGGGCACTGGCTGTCGCTGGCATTTACCTGTGACCACACTTGGGTTAGCCATCAGATAGTATCCACAACGGCAAGTTGAGAGGGACCCTCACCAAGCAAATACGCCACAGGAGCACAGAGCGCCACGCATCTAGTCGCCCGGAAATGACGCACTTCACAGAAGAGAGGTGCAAGAGGAAGAGCTGGTGGAGGCGTGCCACTTGCACCTAATTGCAGCCACCTAGTGTTAATTGCCAAAAGGGTGGCAACTCTATACTGCGACACATGCAGCATCACTGCATTTGTTGGCATTCCATGCTTCAGTGAGCTGGGGCCACTGGTTTCCAGAACCAAACCTGATCTCAGGGGGGCTTCGGCCACTGCTCTGTGCTTTGAAGAATGAGATGCCTTGAAGTGCAGAAGATCCTTCTGTTCCAGACCAGGTATTTTGTAGATGTGTAAGGCACTCACACTGGTCACGTCCAAGAAGTGACGAACACTCTGATGTACCACCGTTTGTTTTTACGTTTGTGGGATATATTGTGACACATTGATCCATGAGATCTACTCCTCCAATTTTATTATTATACAACTTCACAGAAAATGTCTTTTTGGAAGTTGAGCATTTTCTTTACTTTCCTGCTCCATCTCAGGGCCTGGTGGGGATGTCGTCCTTCTTTCTTGAGTTTCTTTTCACTCTTCGGTTTTAGTTGAGCTCCATGGAGCCTGTTGATTCTCTATGTACCAATGCCATAGATGCTCTGGTGCTTCAATGCCTAAATTCAATTCAATTCATTTTATTTTGTTTAGCCCAAAATTCGAAATTTGTCTCAGAGGGCTTTACAGTCTGTACAGATCTCTGTCCCGAAACCCTCACATCGGCATAGGAAAAACTGAAAAACCCTTCCGTGGGGAAAGAAGGGAAGAAACCTTAGGGAGAACGTCAGAGGAGGATCCCTCTCCCGGGATGGACAGACTACAATGGATGTGTGCAGAATGAACAATGTAAATTATGTACAATACATTCAATTCCTATGACAGAAATGATTCAAATAATTGCGAGTAGTAAGCCAGTTTTACGGCAGGACCACTGCAGGGACAACCACAATCCGATAGAACCACCGTCCACAGAAGCCTGTGAGGAGGGAAAGCACAAAGACTTTAGGAAAGGGTAATGTTGGTTTATGATGCCAGTAATATTATATGATAATTATTTAAAATAGTAATGATGATGATAGCAGTAGCAAGTATCAACAGGGCCACGGTAGGAGGCAGGAACAGGGTCCATATAGAACCATGATCCATGGATACCTGTGAGGCGAGAAAGCACAAATTTAGTGATGCGCATTAATGTTTACAGCAATAGAAATGGGAATATCAATGGTGTTAGAAGCGGTCCGCGGGCCAGACAGGAGTCAGGACCAGGGTCCAGACGAAACTACGATCTACAGAGACCTGTAAGGCGAGAAAGCAAAAAACTCTGGGAAAGAAGGTGAGAGAGGAGTTCGGTGTCCCGCGGCAGTCTAGGCCCATAGCAGCTTAACTAAGGTCCAGGCTAACCTGAGCCAGCCCTAACAATAAGCAATATCAAAGGGGACATTTTTAAGCTTTGAAAGAGTTTAGTAGAGAAATTGTCAAAAAACATCTTGTGATTCATGACTACATCTGCAGCCATTCCCAATTGACTGATCTGACCATGAGCAACTGAATCCTGATACTCCTAAAATCTTTGAATGTATCCAGAGGATCCTGCTCTCACCTACTCTTTCACACCCCAGGTTTTTTTTTGGTGATGTACTGCTTGATAGACAGACTGCCCTTGAACGGAATTATATGCTCATCTATCGAATCGAAGTTCTTCTGGACTGGCTGTTGTGCAGAAGGTTTTCCTTCTAACACTGGTCGGATTTTGAAGAGCATATCAGCATTTCCAGGGGCCTGTGAGTAATTATCAACAAAGTGAATGTACCTCAGAATCTGCTGCAATCTACTAATGGCGTTGCACCTGCTATCAAATCAAGACCAAGCCCTTCCTCTGATGACCAGTATATTCTTGATCTGATGTATGACATGACCAGGTTTATCCCTAGGAAGGTTTTCATTTCCATTTTGGAGTGCATCAGCTCTTTGGGAAATAAATGCATAAGGAAATCTATTGGTTCTGTTCCCTCTACATTCACTTTCCACTCTCCAGGAGGCAAATCTCTCACAAACTGGTTGCTTTTGGCTCCCAGATATTTCTGCTTGTGTTTTGGGGTTGCTTCAGTTTCCTCTACCACCCAGCATTTGCATCCTCAGCTCTGTTGTCACTATACGATCATTTTCTCCTTTTTCTGGCCGCCAATCATCCTCACTGCCATTAGCATCATCCTCTCTTGACTCGGGTGGTACGTAAATAACATGATTTACAGCAAAAAAGTTACTGCAGAATTATTTAAGAACAAAAGTGGCACTAATAGTATGAATTGTAGTAGAAATATAGCCAGTGATACATGATGTCCTATTTAGTGGACAGATGATTAATTGTAATTTCCTCCCAATATAAATTTGATACATAGAACAAAGCTTTGATGATGTTTTATTAGGCCCGGAGCACCTTCAAAGTCAGTTGTCTAGTGATATATAGTTTTTTCTAAATGGCATTGCTTTGGTATCCAGTAGCACTGTAAAGATCCTTGTGTTATCTTTGACCATGTTTCCTTTAACTGTCAGATGAAAAAAGACAGTCCTCGAAGTCTGCTTCATCTAAGTAATATCAATCAAAAATCAGGCACTTCATGTCTCAAAGTAGATCAAAATTGATCATTTGTAATTTTCTCGACTTGATTACTGCAATTCTTTATTATCAGGCTGCTCTAATAACTATTATAAGCCTCTCGAGTCACCATCATGCTGCAGTCCGTTCCAGAGAATGCTACAGCACTTGTATTAACAAGAACTAAGAACATGATTCATTTTACTCCTGTATTAGCTTCTCTGCACCGGCTCCATGTTAAATCACGCAAATCATTTAAGGTACTTCTCCTCACCTACAAGGCACTAACTGGTCAGGCATATGTTAAAGAGCTTATAATATCGTATTGCCCTACTAGAAAAGTACTGGATAACTTCATGTTCCTAGAGTCTTAAAAAGTAAAATTTTGTGGAACCACTGTCAGTCTTATAGTCATATACGACTAGAATTTCATGGACCAGCCCCCACATAACCTGCTATCGGCCCAGACTGGGATTTCCTAAGACTCACTGATCTCTTCTCTCTCTCCTTCTATAAGAATTCATATCTCATTATTCACTAATTTAGGTTCTTCCCCAGAGTTTTTGTGCTTTCTCGCCTCACATGTTTACATGGGTTGTGCTTATATCTGGACCTGTCGATGACGGTAATAGTCATCATTTATGTTTCCATACCAAATAAAATGAATTGGATTACAAGCATCCCAGTTAGAATTCTGTACACATTCTTTTTTATTTCTGGGACTGTGAGAGGAGATGGAATCAGAATGTTTGGCACACTTACAAAGACTAGATTAAATTATAGTTGTCATCACAAGCATTACAAATCCCTCAATGGGCTTTTATTTTGAAATCATGTATGTGGGATGGGGGGTTGGGCGAGGGCTTAAGGCGGTGGCAAGATGTCGGTATCAGATATATACATAAGCAGAAAGCTCTGAAAGTTTAAGATAATATGAATATTTCTTATTATTTAAAAAGCAAAATAGGTTTAAACTGAAGAGTCATAACAAGCAGGAGTAAGATAAAGTGAAGATAAAGCAACAAAATGTTCTTGCATGTGGTCCAATGTTCGGCAGTGCATGAGCACATGTTTTATAATGGTACCTATTATATAGTGTTTAACTTATTTGCTCATTCACTATGTTTTTTTTGTCCTGATTGTTAATTCAAACTGGATGACTCAGCAAGGTCAACTTCCACAGGACGTTGCATCAGCGGTTCTCGGGAGATGCCCCTGGTTTTAGACCTCTTCTCCCTTGGCCGAGTGCCGCTATGCCCTATGATTGAATGCCACTTGACAAATCATCAATAGGTTCGTCACCTTTTTTTCTCCTGTACTCCTGAATATACATCAGAGCAGCACTCAACGGAGGAGTCGATGCCTCCTTTTCACCCTACGACTGTAGGACGCTCTTGAAGCCATAGGATGCCTCCTTTTCCTTGAGAGTTTGAAATGTGCAAGGAGCCGATCTATAAACGCTCAAGTTGGGTTGGTAGTAACTTTGTGTTTAACAAGCTGAAAAAAAGAAGCATATAGTGATGAAGCCTAATCACATAGGTTTTTAACTGGGCTATTGTCGCTGGGATTATTCTCTGTCCCTTGTTGAAGCCCGGCCGCTACAGACAGAAATAGTTTTGACAGTGCTATATTTCATTTGCACTCCTACTTCTTTCTTTTCTTTCAAAAAGTAAAGCACTACTCGCCACTGGAGGATCTGTCGTTTGGATTACATGAAGGATTGAATTCCTCTTCAATGACAGCATTGCAGTAGCTTTGCATGTGTAGCAAGGTGAAGGCTGACTGTGGCCATCAGTGAGCCAATGGCCTTTGACAAAACGCGCTTAGGGATGAAAGTCTGGCTAATGAGACCTGGCAAAGGATATGACTCACCTTAAAGCCCCTAAAGCCATCACAAGTGGCTAATAAAAGTTGGGGTTTCAGTTTTTTTTCAGCTTTCCGTGCATCCTATGCGTCATCCTGCAAATTCAGAGGGACATATATGAGGCTTACATTTAACTGTAAGCATTTTGCTGCATTAAACGGAGAAAGATTACAACCCCCCAAAACACCCTATTGAAAGGAATCACAACCCTTTTGTGAAAAACATCCTATGAGCAACTAGACGGATGCCGCTACCTCGGGTCAGGTGGCACCACGTCCCCTCATCCAGTTGTCAAAATATTGGAGTATTCAAATCTTCTGCAACACGCACTCATTGGGACCTGACATTGTTTCCCAAAATGGGGACAGAACCCTCGCAGCCTAAGTACCTTCATTACCTCTTGATTTGAGGGACTGTGGACTCCCGGGGAGGACCGGCTGTGCGTAGGCGGCACAACAACCGGCATCTACATGCCAGCAGCCTGAGCCGCTCTCAATGAGGATTCCCCGGCTTACATGGCACAAGTCTTTAAGCAATTATTAGGTCTTCAGACACCAGAAGGAAAGGGGGTTAGTGGGGTTCGTCTCTGGAGGGGGGCGTCTTGGTTCATGGCACACTGACAGTTATTTCTAAATGTATCAGCTGCTACACCCATAGCCCCGTAATATGTGTAAATAACCCCCCCAACATGTCTATAATGCCCACTATTTAATCCTAAAAGGCAATAATTAATGTTGTTCTTTATCATTCTCTTGTCTATCAGAAAAATTCATGAGTATTTAGGTAAAGAAAACTGCAGTGTTTAGGGAATCCACTTTCAGTCCTTATAGTTATGATGCGACGGGAGACAGTGGTCAGCACAACTACAATTTCTCCAAAGATGGACAGAGTTGTCAAAAGTATTCACATTTATTACTCAGAAGTTCTGTACTTAGAAGTACAGATACTAGGGTTTAAAAAGACTCCTGTAGAAGTACCACCTCAAGCTTTTTACTTAAGTAGAATCCCTTTGTGTTCATTTCCAAAGCCCCATTAAGACACACATCACTTTATTTAATACGCTGCTTGCCAGTCGCTGTGTTGTGCCAGACTCTCAATAAAAAATTTAGGACAAACCCACGGTCAGGAAGATACTCATTTAACGTTACATGGAATCTGCGTGAGGAAGAGGAGGAGGGTCCGTGTCGCTAAATACCAACTTTCCACCGACCACTTTTCCCACCCGGTGTCGCTCCGATCTGCCGGCGCATCGCGGAGAAAATCCCTAGGAAGGTTTGTCGGTGTCTGGATGCTAAATGTTTATATTTCTCATCCAACCACAATCAAATTCACTGTCCGCATAGCGCCATTTGTCTAGTTTCTTGTGTTTGTTTTTGAACTACGACAAGCCGGAAGTAACAACTTTTTTTTTGTAAAATGTAAAGAGTAGAAAGTACAGATATTTGCGCGTAGAGTAGAAGTAAAAAGTTGTCTGAAAAATAAATACTCCAGTAAAGTATAATACCCAAAATTTCTACTAAGTACAGTAACAAAGTATTTGTACTTCGTTACTTGACACCTCTGAAGATGGACTATGCACAAAGAAGCATCTTGGCTTCGTCCATGTGTTGTTAAAGTGCTGAGTCGTACAGACAACAACAACCAGGTTCAAAGTATTACTTTATTAACAATGTTGCAATACAAATGAGTCATTTAAATGACTTACATGATCAATGTGTCTCGGTCATTTCTTGTGAACAACCAAATGATACGTCACTATTTAAATATGGCCAGTCTCTTCAGGGAAAAACCCTGATGACAATTAAAAGAAACCAGCAGCGACTGTTGGTAGCGCACTGCTTGCTAACAATTGGAAAGGATGATTGAAGCAGGTGACCACAGATAGTCCTCTTTGCTGTGAGGCATTAGTAGTTTGTCCTTCACCATCATGACGTGATGTAGCAGTCTTTATTGCCACGCAGAACAAAGCATTTAAATTGATGCTTTTAATTTCATTAAAGTGGTGCGAATATCAAGTGTTTTGTAGGAAAACAGACCTTTGTGAGCGTGTTTTATCCAGGAACGAATGAACTATTCCAGGGACCAAAGACAAATTCTGAAATGATATACTCTACTAAAGGAGCTCAGTGGGGAAGCATTTAAATCACTCCCTGTGTCTGGTGGGTTTGGCGTACAGTGTATCCCCGAGTCTGAACAGGTTGCATCCTGGGTGGAGAAGCCTGCAGTGACCTTTCCTGCCTGTTTCCTGACTCTGGAGGTGTACAGGTCAGGATGGAGGACAGGCTATGATTGGGAGTGTTACGTATTGGCCAATCTCGCTTTTGTTAATAGAGCTACCTCAAACGAAGGAAAACTTCGTAATTGATAATTGATTGTGTGGTCTTTATGTGTGATGAATAAAGTCTCCAATGTCCAACTCCTGTCAGTCCCCACAATAGTCCCCCACACAGACAGCTGGCCCCTGTTTGTCTTATTAGTGGACCACTCAAGGCCAGGTCAAAGTGTCGCTTACGGTTCACTCCCATTATGTGCTTGTTTTGTCTTGTCTTTGGCATCTGTTTGTGTTAATGTTAATCATTTCTTTTCTCCTACGTTATTGTTTTCTCCTACGTTATTGTTCCAGATGGCTTATAATTGCATTGTTTCTTCTGCAGATGTTTTATGGTGCAGTTTTGGAGCATAGCCAGCTCTAGTTTGATAAAACGCTGGAACAGTTGATGGGAAAATAAACGCTTTCACAAGCAGGTTCCAAGTTTTTGTC
Source organism: Gasterosteus aculeatus (assembly GCF_964276395.1). Taxonomy (NCBI): domain Eukaryota; kingdom Metazoa; phylum Chordata; class Actinopteri; order Perciformes; family Gasterosteidae; genus Gasterosteus; species Gasterosteus aculeatus. The sequence goes on along the minus strand of NC_135696.1, from coordinate 3,202,286 downwards.
ACTATTCACACAAACAGTGTAATTGCCACTAATGGGGCCAGAGTAACCATGGAATGACTAGAGGCCTTATTAACATAGGTCCACAAAACGGAGGAAGAATTCAAATTTAGACTATGGCAGTGGCTGAATTCACCATGCTGAGAATAAATGAATATCTTGGCACTATAGTGTAGAAGGCGCTCCAAATGCACATTATGCGGGGACATCTCATTATTTCGTATAGAGGGAGAAAGCGCATACTAGGTAGACAGCGATAGCAGCAGGAACAATAGCAGCAGGAGTTTTAGTTCCAGGGATTATGTCCTTGTAGACTAGCGGTTCTGTTACTGCTCTGTTTGTTCAAAGCGTCTGCAAATATCCATAGCTTTCTAAATGCAACCGCAGTAACCCTCCAGTTATCCATCCTTTGTAACAACACATTTGCTATTTATTTGAAAAAGTGGTATAACCTATAAGGCTTAGGAGTAAAATAATAGACAGCGACTCTATAGATTGCCTCTGTCTTGAGATTTTGAACTGCACCCTATTTTCCCTAATCGCCTGTTTGAGCACAACACCGCTGATTCAATCTGAATTTGACAAATGTTGCTGACTAGAAGAGCTCTGGCATCCTACATGGCAATTTTGAAGACGGCCTCATTTCCCTGCTCCATTGTCTGCATGGCAATAGTGTTTGAGATGGACTGGAATCACATTATCCTGCAGTTACCTGGGCATCAGCTGTGCTGTTTGAGACGCTGCTGGGAGAAATGAGGGTCACCAAGACTCCCCCAGCCCCTGATTCATCTACTTAGATGAGGCAAAGGTCAGCTCATGATTCAAGCTCATCAGCTGAGCTCACCCAAGCAGCCAATCAGTAGGGAAATTAAGTTTTGGAAAGGTGGGAAACAGGTGTAGCGAAGTATGGAGAATATCAATGACCACATTTAAAATAAATGTGTATATCACACAATTATTAGTCATCAGTAATCATCAACAGCAATCAATTCTGAGAGTAATTTTGCAGAAGACAGTGGCAGTGAATCAACACAACAAATGATTACAGAAGCATGAAAAACGGTTTCCACATCTTCAATTTTCAGGGGCGAAACTATCTTCAGCACATTTCTCAAGACCCAAATTTGATGACTACAAAATTGTAGCTATTACGTTCCCATTCAAATAGTGTTCTGTCACAAAGGATAGTGGCATTGACAATGCTAATCTCACAGTGAGAAAGCGCAGCAGGCCATCGTGTGTCAGGAATCTCATTTCCTTTGTGCTGTCTGAACCACCTCCTGAATCTGTAATTATATCACGCATAATTGAGAACCTGAAAACCCACATGTTTGGACTGCTCAAGGTGACATTCCTCTACTTACAAAGGTGGGTGCCCATGTTGCAGTTACCCTTTTCACTTCATTGCTGATGAAGCCGGAGGTTTCTGTGCAATGAATGGAACGAACTGCAGCATGAGGGTGGCTTTGTGCTCGGACCTGCTCGTTGGAAACTCATGAATGCCCACAGAGGCCCTCCAATGTGCGGGGAACGAATGAAAAACCGAGCACACTCCGACAGTGTATTCTTTCCCTGCAGAGGAAGGAGGCTCCTCCCATGTCGATGTTTTAGACTTCATCAAGAAATGTGGCAGAGTCGTTCGATTAGCCTGCAGTAGCTTACAGGAGATTCAGCGGAACATGGAGGGGATCACAGTGAGCCGAGGAAGGACAAGAAAAGGGAGCTGAATATCTGCCGTGGTTCAGGGCACATCCAATGCAGAACAACGAATCATTGGCGTCATAATAGCCACCCAGAAAGAGTGTTTTGTCTCCATTTGCTACAAAGCAGGCCATTTGGGGGAGATTTATAACTCGTACAATCTCTACCTTACTGTGTGATTTCACAAAACGGAGAGAATTAAATGGCTGAACAGGACAGTCATTTTAGAGGTCAGGGTGATCTAATCTAGTATACATGTGTGATTAGAGACACTAATTTGGGATTTATCTATTAGATTCCCGTGTTTTTTTTAGTGTGCAGGAATCTTTTTCACTTAGTGTTTTTTTTACTGAATCAGCGTTTTGGTTTCAGCAGCTCAATGACCTGCTGTATTTGCCATTTTCCACCGATCAGATGAAAGAGCAAAACATGCTTACTATACCTCTTTTAAATCACGTTATCGTGCGCTACTTTGAAAAATGCCAATACAATTGATGTCAAAGTAATGTTGTTCTATACTTTTTGGCTCGTAAACAAGTGAGGACAAACCCACGCAGGGGAATAAAATGAAACATGAATTGTGTTCAGAGGCATTGTTTTTATTAGCTCAGGAGTCACTTTTTAATCTGTTACATTAAGCTGAACCAATGTCAAGGTCGAAATCAAAATGGGGATTTTATAATTAATGCCCACAACATTTGACATACATTCCTTGGGTGTCAAAGGCTCCAGTCTTTTAATGTGAATTTGTAATAGAAATGAAATATATCACTAAAATTGTGAAACGTGTGCTCTCTTTTTGAATTGGCAGTTAGCCATAATGTAATGCAAATGAAATCCACGTCCAGGAGACGTCTGACATTCAAATGGATCGGTCTTACGGTGATGATGGACCACGATAAAAGCCTCCCATAACATAGTGCTCAGATAGATTTGCTTGATTGGTCAAATGATTCATTCCAAATGTGATGTAAGACAGGTTTGCCACATGTGCTTTATTAACCTTCAGCAAAAAATGTTATTCTTTCACATTCAACCGTCCTGTTTTTCAACACTGCATTGATTGTTGCCAAAGCAGTTCAGGTTTGGGTTATTGTCAAAAAAAAAATAAACTGAGTTTCTGACCCTGACAATTTATTTGTTGGAGCAATGGCAATCCGATTAGTACTGACATGGTGGGAGAGGCCAAGGGTTTTTAATGAGAGGATATGGATTATTTTCAAAATGAGTTCACGTAAATCAGTAGATCCTGTCAATGGCTTTCATGTCGTATGAGAACAATCCCTGTATCAGCTAAAAGCATGAAGGAAAAAAAACGCTCTGTTCTCTGGTCGGCCTTTAAATGCTACATGATTGTGTTTTATCTGTTATGCTGATAACCAAAGATTCAAAGATTTTTATTGTCATTTACACACGCACTGTGTATTGAAATGCTTGTGCTTGCCTTTCTGGAAAGCTGACCAATTTTAAAATTAAAATAAAAATAGAATATTTACATGAAATAAAAAATAAAAATGAGGTAAGGATAAGGCAGAAATGAGATGAGGAAAAGTGCAAAACTGAGCACGTTGTAAAAGAAAAAACTTAAATGAAATGAAATGAGTGCAATATAATTTAACAGTACAGTAACAGTAAGTGAAATTCTAACAAGCTAAAGTGCAGACCAGTTGTGGATTAGGTTATAGAGTCCTCTCAGCTGTTGATGACTCTAATGGCAGTGGGGAAAATAGAGTTTTAGAGAATTGAAAGTTACATTAAGTGTCCGAATTGGGAGATTGCCTTCGCAGGTGTAGGCCCTCTATATACTGTGAAAGTATCAAAGAAATCCAGATCCAAAGAGAAAAGGCAGAAACTGTAGCCTATAAGGATCCGTCCGATAGGCTGGAAGGGATGCTAATGGGCCAGTCCGGCTGCAGTGAGGGTGTGTAGACTGTTATTCGCTGACCAGTCAGAGCAGCAAGGGGGGGCGTAAAGAGACAGACAGAATGGATCAAATGAAGGGTTTTTCTGAACATTAAAGCATGTAAAAATGTTCTACTAGAGACCCAAAAAGACTAGCAAACATTTGCGTATCAAATCTAAAACCCTGCCTGGCCTCATCTAGTTATCGGGCTAAAACGTTTTTTTAACCCTTCCCCTGTAGTACTTCAATGTTCTTTGTCATATTAATAATACAAAGAGAGGGATGCGGATATACATGGCGAATTTGAGAGTGTGAGATATTGACAGCTTTCTAAATGAGATTATTATTGATGGTCTGATTAGCATACACAAACATGGAGCCTTGTTATAAAGGCAGCTGGACCACTCACAAGTGTGAGACTCGCTGTGACCTCATTAGCGGCAGCATATGGGAGGCAAACCTGCGTTTCAGTGGAGTTATCCAAGTTTCAGTGTGAACCGCCCAGCGTGATCTCCACCCTAAGTCACCCTAACGCAGTGGTTCTCACACTTCTTCTGTGGAGCACCCCTTTGATGATGTACTGCAGGAACATAGAAGGCCCCCGCCTTCCCCTTTAGCACACTTATTAGTGGTGATTTATTATTTATTTATTTATTGACTTATTAATGTTAACTGTTTTCCCTTCATCCTTATCAGTTAGGAGTGAATGTGATTGGTGAAGAATACCATTTACTTGATAATTTATTTATTAAATTATATTCAGGTTTTAATTAAATGTAATACTTTAAAGAAGGCAAAGAGGGTTTAATTACTTTCTAAAACTGTAGATTGCTTCTGCTTCATGTGGCAACGTTTTGAGAATGAAATGTAGCTGACTACTGTAATTGGTTGGGAACATAATATTTGTTGTATAATCCTAATAGAAAACTTGTTAAGAGAAAAATGCTTACATTTTGCACTAAACTAAATAGCTCTGCCACGTTAACACTGCACATATTAAGATATCTTAAATAAAGACATTTACAGAAATCCTAAACTCCTATACCTTCGCAGTATCGGCAAAGATTCTGATTCCGTTTATGGCAACAAAATTACGTTTTTGAATGGTCATCATGTCCCCCGGGACAAGTCAAAGAAACCGCATAACAACTTGATGGTAAATTATGCCCTATCTACTTAACTCCCATCACACCGAAAAAAAAGTGACTGCTACATGCTGTGTCCAGTCCTAATTGTAATTCCAGTCCCAGGATCGTCATGGAGCGGTGTTAGCTGTATTACTGTCAGCTTATCTCTGAAAGAAACCAAGACAATGACATACAGGAAGTACGCTTTAGCGGAACGGCAGGTCATTTGGAAACCAAAATGGAGCTCATTACTACCTGCAGTGCTAAACTGGCAGAGATTTTCAGAGTGAACGTTGCGAAGGTGCATATCCTGCACAATGTGGCAGAAGGCGCTCCGGTGTCAGATAGGGCTTTGATGATGCCTAGGGCTGCTGCGCTGTCAAGAACCCCAGGGGAGCAACAGAGTAGTGGAAAGCTTTTCGAAAGGTCGGAAACTACTTTCATGTTCCCTAAAATCCATCTGGTAGAGAATGAGGCAGGGTGTGCTCGTGCTCCACCTCAAATACATTTTCCTGTCAATGATGGCTTTAGTGCATTTTTATGAAAAATAAGAAAAACCGCTAAATGTGATGTTTGGAGGTTGATTTTATTCTGGATGAAACTGTAATCCAGATTGATGAGATTGCAATGTGTGAGCATTTTTAATTCATAAGCCCCCTTTTTACGTAGAGGAGAGAGGGAGAGAGATCGTGGTGGTGCAGTGAACTAAAGAATAAAGTCCTTTCTGGGGTCTAAAGCTCAAATAAAAGAACCATCAAACATCCAGCTGAGGAAATTGTGGGTTGTCACACAATTGACCACGTCACAGTTTGTTTTAATCTCACCTGCATGTTGACTAACTCTCCTGCCATTTCAGATTACCCTCACCTGGTTCTCCACGCCTGCAGCACATCCCTCATCAGCCACTCACCATTTAAGCCCGAGACGTTCTGTTGTTCCCTGCCCGATTGTCTTGTGTGTTTTACTGCACGTTTCCCAGCGGTTTCCCAGTTAAACCAATGTTCTGACCTAGCCTGTCTTTTGACCACGGATTCCCTGCCTGCTCCTTCTCGGATTTGATCGGCTGGCTTAATTCCATCCTGATTCCGACCCTGCCTGTTCTCATCTACGGATTCCCCTCCTGCCCCTCTGAAATTTGTTTGCCTTCTGACTGATCTCCCTGTTTAAAGCCTGCCTGAGCTTTGAGTAAACTACCTTACTCCTTCTACCTTCACTCGTGTCTGAGTTGTGCTTTTGGGTTCCAGCGTGCATCGCTACAAGTAACCGTCACACTTTAGTTTCATTTCCATCTTTATTCTATTCATTACATCGAGCATTAGTAAACCCTATACAGTAGCTCATGGTGCAGTTTTTCTTTTCTTTCAATGTGCATGTCCGATGACATGGCGACAGTCCACCACTGAGCACCAGCAGCCAGGTCTTCAGAAGACAACGGGCTGAAGGAGCCTTTTACGTAATTCCACTAAAATGAGACTTCTTGGGGGGTTTACTTCCATTGCTAATCCCTCTTCGCTGACATATACAATGGCGAGAACAAGTATAAGATGTTCCCACTTAAAAATTGTGTGTTTTTCTTTTGTGACTTTCTGGATTTGTTTTAGATTCCGTCCCCTACAGTTGAAGAGTATCTATGATAAAAATGAAGACTCCCACATGCTTTGTACGTGTGGGAACCTGCAAAATCGGCAATGTATCAAATACTGGTTCTCCCCACTGTATACTGTAGCTCTCATTCCCCAGTCCATGATTTATAGGCTCCTTTTGCTAAAGACACAAGCTGCCAATGGGGGTATTTATGTCCCCTGTTTAAAACGTTAAATTCCTGGGGCCTCATTTATAAAACCTTGCGTAGGATTTGCGTCAAAAGTGGCGTACGGATGAAATATTCAGACTTTTATAAAACCGTGCGCACGCACGTCCTACGCAGTTTTCCCTTAATAAATCACAATCACTTCTAAATGCAGCGCAGCCTTTGCGGCTTCATGTCACGCCCATAGTTGCCCATATATAGTCTGTGGAACGCCCACAAATTAAAGAAACGTAACTTCACTCAGTGTGAAGTCGAAATTATCATTGGCGAGGTGGAAAGGAGAAGTAAAATGCTTTTTGGAGGGCACAGTATGGACATTACTAATGCCAAAAAGGCACTTGAGTGGCGAAAGGTTGCAGAGCAACGCTGCAGCCTCACAACCTCGGACCGTGGCCGAAAATAAAGAAAAGATGGTCTGACATCAAAGTGGACGCAAAAAAGCATTTAGCGGCCATCGGCAAACTGTGTCTGCCACGGATGGGGGAAGGGGACACCGGAGCTGTCCCCTCCTGATGAGAACCGGCAATGATTGGGGATCGGGGACAGGGTCTGGGCCGGGTTTGGAAGCTGTGCCACATTATGTAGCACAGCACATGCCAGCACAATTTTGCACACCTTTTCAGGAGTAAACAATAACCTCCCTCCAGTGCAGTCGAGGCAGCGCCATCTGCCCTTAAATAGGCCGACGGTGCGCTGCACTACAGCGCCAATCCTTCATTTGCCCCATCTAAGAGCGCAAGATCAGCCATCTCGCGTCATTACGCATTGTGATGGCATCATGGCATTTTATTCCATTTGATTGCATCTGACAAGCAACAGCTGTGTTTTGAGGATGAATTGCATAACATGCCAATATTATTGCAGAACATATTTCACTTTTCTTTTTGAAAATGTGTTAATTTGTATTTGTTTGTTTTACGCTGCAGGTCGATCAATCGGGTGTTCGTGTTATTTATGAGAGGCAGTATTGGCATTTCGTTTACAACAGTCTAGTTTTACACACTTTCACACACGTTTGCGTGTTTCTTGCATTTGCCGACGGTTCTCATTTCACCCGTTTTTGTGCGTACGCATGGGTCCGAGCTTGCGTGAAGGACCGCACATTTTTCCATCAAGTTTGCTTTTTATAAATTCCAATTATTGCGTAGAGCGGCGTACGCCTTCTTTTGTGCGTATGCAACGTTTATAAATGAGGCCCCTGAAGCCTTGATTTCATGCACCAGTCGCATGACAAGTGTTTGGTTAGATCAGGAAGATCCATTGCCATTCTAAGATCAAGCTTAAAACAAATGTCCAAATACAAGAGTGACTCATAAGTAGAGTGTGTTTTCGAAGGTACAATTATTACCAGTGACATCTGAAATAATTGCCTTTCAAGAAGGCTTGAAAAAATGTAAATAAGTCACTAGGAATAATGTTGCTCGGTTTTCTGCTTTAGACTCCTGTTTCCTTTGAAAGCAGCACTCTCACCTTTTTAAGGTACAAAGCACATGCTGCAGGGATCAATGCACTGCCATTCACAACAAGTCAGATCAGTTTAAAGGTCATGAAGCCACAAAACGTCAATATGAACCATTAATATACAGCCATTCTCTCATGAAACCAGTCACGTTAAATCACGTGTGTTTTTTGGCTTGGATACAGCTTTGATATTCATTACTTATCATCTTGATGATTCCAGTGGTTATTCATAAAAAAGGTTGCTTTAGTTTTGTGCCATTTAACAGCATTGGAGATTTATTAGTATAATGAACCATAAATGGCATGAATTCAATATTAGTATTCATCTTTCAGTAAGTTATGGCCACGCTAAATGAAGTTGCCTGGGGCGGTTGAACATTTCCAACTAGAACTGCAATGTATTATTGTACTTAAATGCGTTTCCAGTTCGCTCGTGTCCTCATGAAACAAGAAATGCATCATGGGTCATGTGAATGGCCGTGCAGCAGGGGTCAAAGCATCTGTGAGGGAAACAAGTCTCAGTTTAAAAATATACTACTGTTGTAAAGACTGCTGCTGCTCTCCCTATTTGTTTGTTGTTGTACACCTTCCGCCATGTCAAGATATCAAGGTCAAGCTAATGGTTCATCATATCACGATGTCCACCATGTCCATACAGCTGAGAAGATGGTGGTGGTGCACTGAAATCTACATCTATTTGCTCTCACAGATTATAATCGTTGAGGTCTTCCCTGGTGGCCAGTATTCATCCATAAGATAAATACAAGACTTTTTAGATTTAGATGTGACTCAGTTGGTGGCCAGATAAAGGAAATCACTCGCAGCTCACAGACTTCCTGCTCTGGACTCAATCATGTTAATGTGCAAGAGTGCGTGTGTGTGTGTGTGTGTGAATGTTTAAGATAGTGTATAGGTTATGAAAAACATGGTGGAGCGGGAGAGTGTGGAGGCAACATGACTCGAGGCCTCAAGAGGGGAGCAAGCAGCATGTACAGTTTCACACAAGCTAATTCCTAAAGGTTAAGGCACTGTTCTGTAGTTTCCTAATAACCAAGCTAGCTGTAGGAAATGCAGCCTGTTGCCAGGAAGCTGTATCCAAGCACATTGGTTCAGGTCGTCTAAAGACATGCAGAAAAATCATCTAATCATCAAAGTTAGTTTAGAAATCAACACTTACTGTAATTACGAATTTGAGGTGGATTTCTTTAGTTCTGGTAAAGCTTTGTGAAAGTGGGAGAATTCCATTTTTGATAGATGAGATACCTCCAAACAGAAAGAATGTCCAAATGTCATTGTCTTACTTCAAGTCGGAGAAAACAATGCAAATCACCACATATGGATGTCATCAGATATCTTTTTCTTCCTTTTAAAAAGGCCATTGCCACTGCAGCCATTCTGACATGTCATTGGGGGATAAACACAGGTTTAAATTATTTTATCCGTAACAGTCATTCCAGTGAGCCAGCATGCATAATACCAGGGCGCTAGCAAATGAAACAGGGCCATAATTCATCTTATTAACAGTGTTGGGGTGTGAAGTCATTCTGACATCGTGGTACTGTAGTATAGTATAAAATACTTAGTGCACATGTTCTTTTTACTTAATAAACCCCCCTACTCCTCATAAACATCATAATCGGATCTATTTCAGCCAATGCTATCGGGAATCAGGACTATTTATTGGTATGTATACAAAGAATTTGACATGGTGGGCGGTGCATACCATTGGACAATGAGACAAATGAACACAATACCGGAAATGTAAATCAACTTACAATTGAATATACAGTAAAATGTAGAATAATATTAAAGTGCACAACCAAACCATACTCTACACGAGTGTATGTGAAAGTGTATTTATAGGGTCAGTCAACTGCCGACGGGAAGAAATCGTTAGTGTTGCGTGATGTTTTGGTCCTGATACACCTCAGCATCCTAACAGATGAAGGGACACAAACAGTTTTTGTCCAGATGGGAAGGGTCGGCTACAATCTTTCTAGCTCGCTTCAGGGTCCTAGAAGTGAGCAAGTCCCGGAGGGACGGCGGATGGCAGACAATCACCCTCTCTGCAGAGCGAATGACACGCTGCAGCCTGTCCTTGTCCTTTGCTGTGGCTGTGGCATTCCAGGCGGTATTGGAGGAGCAGATGGAAGGACTCCATAGTGGTGAAGGGGGAGTCACAAAGGCTGATGGCGGAAGGTGGGGCTGGGCGAATTGCTTCTGCAGCGGAGATAGAATGATTATGTTGAATGCAGAGTTGAAGTCCATGAACAGGATCCTGACGTAGGTTCCTGGGGAGTCCAGATGCTGGAGGACGAAGTGAAGGGCCATGTTGACAGCATCGTCTACAGACTTATTAGCTATGTTGGCAAACTACATGGGCTCCAGGAGTGGGTCTTTAGGTAGAACAGGACTAGCAGTTCAAAAGACTTCATGACTACAGAGGTCAGGGTGACAGGCCTGTAGTCATTAAGTCCTGGGAACCTAGGCTTTTTGGGAACAGGGATCATGGTGGAGGTTTTAAAGCAGGCTGGTACGTGAAATATCTCCAGGGAGGTGTTAAAACTGCTGTGAACACCTTGGACAGCAAATCAGCACAGTTATTCAGGGTGGGGGGAGGGCGACAGAGTCAGGGCCGGCTGCTTTGCAGGTTTTTTTTTTAAGTCCTGCTAAAAGAAAAAAACCTAACCCTCGACAGAATAGAGAGGGTCGTCACTGGGGAGGGAAGGGTGGTACAGAGACATGAGCCGCTGGGGGGCTGGGGCTGGGGCTGGAGCTTTGTCGACTGTAAAATTGTCTTTCAAATCTACAGATGAACTCATTCAGCTCGTCTGCCAGGGGTAGGGGCTTTTAGGCTTGTAACTGGTGATCTGTCTGAGACGTCTTCAGACGACCAATCAAGACATAAACGGTTTAATTATTGTGTTGTGCTTGTGATCAAGAACAGTTTCAGGGGTGTTGGGACCCCACATTCCCAAATTTTCATCTCTCTGTGAAGCTTTTGGTTCAGCTTCCTCAGCTGTCATGGAAGAGGACGTACAGCAGCTAAAAGAACTTGTTTTGTAGCTTCAGGCAAACTACGGGCGACTCCGTCGGGGGTGCGCTGCTTCTTCTTCGGATGCACAGGTGGCAGTGCATCCCATTCGGCTGCTTCCGGCAGCGGGACCCCACCCCTTGCCCCCGCTGTAACAGAGCGGTTAGTGGTCATTTCGAGGGAGCGGAGGTGTCCGATGTTTAACGGTAGGACGGGTTTGGGAATAACTGAATGGGTTGAGGAGGTGAAGGCGTGCATGCGTGCTCGACACTTAGCTGCTGCTGAACAGGCTCTTTTTATCTTCGATCATTTGGAGGCAGAGGCAAAGGAAGAAATTAGGTTCTGCTCTAGTGCTGATCGAAGGGACCCTGCTAAAGTCTTGGCCATCTTGAATAAGCTTTATGAGTGTGATCAGTCTTACATCGTCCTACAACAGGTTTTCTTCTCCCGACGACCGCTCGAGGGTGAAACGTTGCAAGAGTTCTCTGGCTCTCATGTCTTTAATGGGCCGTGTTAGACAGCAAGCCCCAGATGGTATGCCCAATGCTGCTGTGCTGCTCTGGGACCAATTTATCGAACATTTTCTTGACTGCTCTCTTCGTCGTGAGCTTAAACAACTCGTTCGTCGTGATCCGACCATGGCTATGATGGAACTTTGCGCTGAAGCCATGCGCTGGGAACGTGAGGGTTTGCCAGGTGGTGTGCAAGGTCGTAGCTATTCACTGCCTTCAGCTCTTGGTCTTCAGTGTGGTGTGCAGGGTCGTGTTCAATCTAGCCTTCGGGTCTCTCCACCAGAATCCACTTTAGGTGAACTGATGGATCTGATGAAGCGTCAGCAAGAGCAGTTGAACCAACTTACCCAGACTGTAGCTTCACTCTGGGCTCTGCCCTCCCAGGGATCAAGGTCCCATGCTGGCCCTGTCATTTGTCGAAGGTGTCAGCAGCCTGGCCACTTTGCGAGAGACTGCACTGGGGAAAGGCTTTACCGCCAGGGTCCAGATAGGTCCAGTGGTCAGAAGTCAAGCAGTATTAGGCAGGTTCCGCCCAATTGGCCGCCGGAAAACTAGCTCCCACTGAGCTATTGAGCCACAGCTCAGGTGGGGAGCCCTCAGGCTCACAGGAAGTTGCGACATGTGAATTGGTTGCCTCCTGCCCAAATATGGATGTTTCTATTGGGGGGGTGAGTGTTTCCTGCTTGGTGGACACTGGGTCCATGGTGTCCACCATCACTGAGTCTCTCTTCATGGCGCAGTTCGCACCTTGGGGCCCGGATTGCCTTCACTCTTGCAATTGGCTTCAGCTTTGAGCGGCAAATGATCTGGCAATCTCCTACATCGGCTATTTAGAATTGGATGTAGAATTGTGCGGAAAGGTCATGCCCCGATGTGGAATCCTTGTGCTGAGGGATTCCCCTGGCGCTGAGTCTTCTTCCCCGGGAATCTTGGGGATGAATGTCATTCGTAGGTGCTATAGAGAACTTTTCGGTGCGCTGGGACCTTCTCTTTTTGAGTCACCTGCAGTTTCACAGGCACCCCGTCCGGTTGTTGTGGCACTACAGCGGTGCCATGAATCAGTTGCTCAAGAATCCATGTCCACTACTGGCACAGTTAGAGTTTGAGGTAGGGGAGCTGTGCGGGTACCAGGAGGCCACATGAAGTTGGTCGCCAGTACTTGTTCCGAGCAGCTGGCAGGCTAGACTGTTCTGCTGGAGTGTCCTGAGACTGGGCTACCCACTGGGCTGCTTGTTTCATCTTGCCTGGTGCGGGTCGTCCGGGGCACGGTGTATGTCCCTGTGGTCAATGTGGGGACAACTGCTGTTCTGCTCTACCCACGGACTGGTCTGGGCAATCTAAGTACTGGCGTGACTGAGGATAGGACCACTTGGGTGACAATTAACACTCAAACTGTTCCTTCCTCTGTGCCTGATAGGTTGGAGTCTGTGGCTCTGCCTGTGCTTGTTGATCCAGATAGAAAAAAAAATACGGTCCTTGCTGAAAGTATGATTCGGTCTTTGCCACTCATGAAAGCGACTTGGGGTGTACCAATCTCCTTTCCCATGACATACCCTTGCTTGATGAGATCCCAGTCAGGCAGAGATATCGCCGCTTACCGCCTTCTGAGTATGAGGCAGTGAAGACTCATATCAATCAGCTGCTTGAGTCCCAGGTCATATGGGAGAGCTGTAGTCCGTACGCTTCACCAATTGTGTTAGCACGGATAAAGGACGGAAGTCTGCGCTTCTGCGTGGACTATCGTTTGCTAAACAGCAAGACTCAGAGGGATGCATTTCCTTTGCCGCGAATAGAGGAAAGCCTTGATGCGTTGTCAGGGGCCCGCTGGTTTTCAACTCTCGATCTTGCCAGCGGTTACAATCAGGTCCCTGTTACAGAACAAGACAAGCCTAAAACAGCCTTTTGTACCCCCTTCGGCCTCTTTGAGTTCAATCGTATGCCATTCGGCCTGTGCAATGCGCTGGGCACCTTCCAGCGATTGATGCAGAGGATGTTTGGCGATGAGCAGGGTCAGTCTCTCTTGCTCTATCTCGATGACGTCATTGTGTTTTCATCCTCTGTAGATGTAGAAGGTGCTCAGGCGCCTTCAGACTGAGGGCTTGAAGGCTAGGCTTGAGAAATGTTCCTTTTTCCAACAAGAAATGGGGTACTTAGGTCATGTCATCTCGTTGTCTTGTCTGTCTACTGTCGCGCACTAACCGCTGAGACAAATTCCTTGTATGTTTGGCATATTTTGGCAAATAAATGTTTCCTGATTCCTCATACCAGGGAGTGTCTACTGACCCCAAGAAGTGTGAGGCTGTGGCTGAGTGGAAGCGACCACAGAACGCATCTGAGCTGTGCTCATTTTTGGGGTTTGCCAGCTATTCTCGCCGATCCGTCGAGGGGTTTGCCCGGCTGGCGGGACCATTGCATCGCTTGGTGGCTGAGATGTCGGGCAAGAGGTTCAAGACAGGTGCCAGTAAGGCTCTGGATGCTGTATGGACTCCGCAATATGAGCAGAGTTTTGAGGGGCTGAAAGACCGGCTTGTCTCCGCTCCTGTGTTGGCATTTGCAGACTTTTCGCGTCCCTTCATTTTAGAGGTAGACGCTAGCTATAGTGGCCTGGGAGCTGTTCTCTCCCAGGAGACTTACAGTGGGGTGAGACCGGTGGCTTACGCCAGCAGAGGACTTCGGGAGACGGAGCGCAATACGGCGACTTACAGCTCCATAAAGCTGGAGAAACTCCAGCTGTGATCAGCCACGTCACGTGACGGAGGAAAGGACGTCTCATTTCCCATAAAACTCCTCTGTTCATTTTCTCCTCACACAGTCACAAAAGATGCAAGAGAGGGAAAGGAGACAGTTAAGAGACGTGTGACGCAGGCAACATCTTGCTTCAATGGAGTGTTCATTAGATAGATAGATACTTTATTGATCCCTCAAGAGGGAAATTTTGGTATCACAGCAGCATGTACAGGGAAGAAAATAGAATAAAAAGATACACATTATATACAATATAATAAGATAGAAATATTAAATTATTAAATTAAATTAAATAAACTGAAAACAAAAGAATAACCTTCCAAAAGAGAAAATAATAATAATTTGTAAAAGGGGAAGAGGAAGAGCAGCATCACAGCAGTACAGGGTTATTATTGTCATTATTTAGCCTGAGATGATTTATTGTAGAGTGTTATTGCACTGGGCAGGAATGATCTCCTGTATCGGTCCTTGTGACAGCCGAGCTGAAGGAGTCTGTTGGAGAACGTGCTCCGCTGTCCCTGTAGCAGGTGGTGGAGGGGGTGGTCAGGATTACCCAATATGGATAACAGTTTCTTCAGTGACCTCCCCTCCAACACCTTTTCCAAGCTGTCCTGTTTGCAGCCAATGATGGAGCCGGCCTTCTTAACAAGTTTGTTAAGTCTGTTGGTGTCACCGGCTCCAATGATGCTCCCCCAGCAGACCATGGCGAAGTACAAAGCACTGGCCACATCTTAATCTGTTTGATGTGGATACTACTCCTCAGTTTAGCCCCCTATACTTACCTGGGCCAGTGGTATATTCATGTTGGACTGTAATAGATGATTACTGCATTAGAGGCTGAAATTCACCTTTTTGTTCTTAAAAATGGACTGCAACTGCTTATCCCCTTTATTCTTTGACATCCCTTTGTAGGGTTGTGTGGTTTTGTGCCAAGCTGGCCTGCCCTTAATAGTAGTATGAACACCCTTGGACCTTTTCCCATTTTGTACCGTTACAAACTCAAATTCAATTACAAAATACCTTTTATTTGGACAAACAATAATGTGATAATATGCCTTATCATCAAAAACTGATCCATGTGTGGACATTTTGACTTATATGATAGAATCTAGATAGAATGGTTATTAAACTCAGAAGTACTAACCAGTGTGACTCATTATTTGATAAACATTAATGCCACTCTGTCATTCGTATATATTGCCAAGATTCAACGGAAAAAAATGTGGACATTCCTTTTGAAAGCTCATTATTCAATTCTTATTATGTGATGTAGAATTCCTGAGGATGTTGTTGTACCTTATGTCCAGCATTCTGCACCTCCATATTAATTCACTGTGATATTTTATTCATTATTCAAGGCTTTTTTTATCCATAACCTCTCAAAGGAATCCTTGGCGGCATTCGTGTTGACAGTGTGGTGGCGCTCGTTTGTTTTACTTTGAACAACTGTGTTAACAAGCTGGACGTGACATGCAATATTAATTATGCTGTACACTTAATGATCCCCAGGGCCACATGTCATATCACACCTTTTGCAGTGTCCCAAAGCTTTGCAATCCAGGCTCCATCTTCACCTTAGAGAGATTTAACCACATTACTGCCCTCTGGCTCTTTTCTTCATTGTTCGCTTTGCAGAAACAAAGTCCTTATGAGTCTGGAATGTCACATAGCTGATGTCTGCTTTAGGGCAGCCAGAGATACAAAGGGTTTTACATCTAGCACACAACTTACCATGTTGGTTAAAGTTGCGTTGTTAAACTGGTGAAACTTCTGAATGTCTGTCTGTTTTTTTGACAACTGAGCCACTATCAACCAAAATGCGTTTGCATATACACGTATCTAATACATTTTACAGACGTTTGTAATGTGTCCCATGATAAACTGTTTAATGAACCACTGATTGAGGCACGACACTACTCTGCACTCACCCACAGTCGCCCAGTAAAGGCTACAAAAGACAATTTGGATACATAAACAGCGACGGACATGAATAAACATAACGATATGACGATATAACTATGAAGCTCTTTGAGCCTAACTGACCAGAAAGAAAACAGTCTAGCAGATTTATAGCAAACCCTTCCCCTGCAAAGGTCTCTGCCAAAGAACCTCAACAACAGAAACAGAAAACAGAAAAAAAAAGAAAAAAGTGTTTTTAGCTGCTAAACAACACTGTAATATGATCAACTTCCTGTAAATCACACTCATTGGAAAATCCGTCGAGGATAAATAGCCATGCATAGGACATTTTGTGACTCTTAGATTTTTTTTTTTTTTTTCACGGTAAAAAGAAGTTACATTTAATTTGTATGTATTAAATGAGATGTATTGAACACCCCAAAGTGAAATAAATAGTTGTGACAAAATGCAAATTGCACAGTCTGTGTGAGCGACCAGGACTGAGACTCAAGTACAGAAGAATGAAATAACTATTGGAAATATTGCTTTCCATGGTTAGGATCTTTACTGGCATTACTGGCAACTGTAATTCACAAAGAAAAATAAAAATAAAAACAGCACAGTTACAAACAGACTTGCCACAAAAAATAAGAATAAGAAGGAAGAATAAAAAGTGCTAATGCTGCTGCTGTAGGACACATGTAGGACTGTGGATACCCTGACGTGGATTGAGTGACTGCTTGGGGAGTATAGGTGGGCTGATGAAGAACTGAAATCAGGTGTGGGGAGAAACTAAAAGGCAGGAAGTAAAGGGGTTTGAGAGGGATAGGTGTGTTGTCAAAGAATAAAACAGGAAGTTACTCTAGTTACAGTTCTGGTGAGTCGTCACACAAAATGATCCAAGATTCTGGAGATCTCGCCTGAACTGTCTCTACTAAAACAATCTTTAAAATTGTGCCTTCACTTTAACAACATCAATCTTTGCAAAGAGAATGTCAACATATTGTGCTGGTTTAGAGCTAAAATATTTTAATTCCAAAGGGTTAATAAAAGTTTTTAAAGTTTTTTTAGGCAAACTTGAAACTTTTTCATTTGAGCTGTGTGCCATTTACTCTTAGACGGCAACGTACAGTATATACTGATATTTACACATCTGGCCAAATCTCACAAGTGTTTCCTTTTTTAGGTCTATAGTCACATATACCTTATGGTTGCAGACATCATATCGGCAAACTCATAAGTGGTGAAAAAGCATGGGGGGTGCACACCGCTAAATTACGTTGTCGCCTAATTTTCATAATGGTAATGGACGCCGTAGGATCGTCGGCTTTGCACATGCGATTCATTTTCAGTCTGGACGAGTAGATGTGTTTCTTCTGTGCTCTGACTGCAGCTGGGACTGCTGCTCGAGGCTCCCGTGAGACTCGCTGAGGACAGCAACTGCAGAACAATACGTGCTTTCACGTCGGACACCAGAAAAGTGATGCGATGGTTTTAATTTAGCGAGAAAGCCGCCAAGCTGGCAACACTGATTTGGAGTGAAAGGATGGAAAGTTGGAGGCAAAATGATGACTGGGTAGATATCTCAACGCTGATTGTCCAAGGCTCGTCAAGTCACATCAAAGATGTTTTATTACCAAGATCACAACATCACTTTTTCTCCTTGTCTCCCCCCAATCTCAGAAAGGCCGGCCAGTTGACCACCCCCCAAAATAAAAACTGGATCCACACATTTCACATGGCGACCTATTTTGATTTCAAAACGGCTAATTTCACTGGAAAGATAGAAATTTGCATGTATGAGAGATATAACCTTTTTTGTTATGGGTATGCAATTTTTGAACAGGGGTCCAAAAAATGGCTTCGTGGCCGATAAGAAGAAATATGTAGAAATCGATTTTACTTACTTACTGATGGAGGTCATAAAGAGGCATCCGTGTTATAAATGTAATTGATATAATCTGTTTGAGTGTATTGAGAACAACTCATTGTCACTTTTAATGACACAATCAATTGAGCAATGCCAATACCTACCCCACAAATAGATACCATTCAGTGATTCATTGCAGTGAGCGGTTTCAGGCTAGGTTGTCTCTCAGCTCTCCTGCTACAGATTTGTATTGCTTTATGACAACCATCTTAATCAACAGTCTTTTTCTCCGCTAAAATCACCACTTTGCAATGAAACAGAGTCCTCTTTGTCATTACAACCGAGTAGATAATTACAGGTTGGTTCTCCAAATTAAATTCTTGAAGGACTCGAGGATGAGAGAAGGCTGACACAGTAGATTGCTGTGCGATCCCTGTAGCCTCTGTGATAAGACTCACGCTGCAGTGAGCAGAGGACAAACCCCCTTCGTCTACTGGATTGTAAACATTCAAGAAAGCAACGCCATTTTGATCTCTTCACCTGCATAACACAAAGCCCAGGATGCTGTTTTCTGATCCTTGCTTTAGCTTTTAGTCAGCCTAGTTCAACATAGAAGGCAATTAATGAAGTACCTGTGGGATGATTCAGAGCATGCCTGATCTTGGCTGGAAAATTGACCACGTAATGGGACAATATTGAAGTCATATTCATTGAGGCTTTCACTTTAGTACACTCTGGGGAACTGTTAATCCGCTGGAAAACATTTTTGGTCCATAACGATTGAAGGGCTTTTGGTTGATTCTTCTCTAATGGTATTTCTATCTCTTGTCAACTTAAAAACAGCTCTGTGAAAAGAAGAGCTTTTAATTCACAAATCTTCTTGCCTTTAAAGCGTAAAGGCCCACAACTGGGAATTTGATTAAACCATCAGCTGCTTTTATGCTGCATATAAAGAAGCTTGTGCACGAACAGCGGACCTGCCAATCGATTATCAGTCAAGGATATCTAGCAGAGCAGCAATTTAAGTCTAGACAAAGTCATCATAAACTCCAAACCAAGGTTGTCCTGAAGTCACTAATGCTCAACAATCACTGTCAGCTTTAGCAAACAAAATGTCTTATCCCAGCCTTATCTGAATAACACTGAGATAAATATTGAGGTGGGCCTCATCATTATTCATTAGAAGCCCCTTTCTCTATGAGACAATGCAACTATTATGTCAAAATCCCTGTCAGCTATTTTTATCATATCTGCCACCAATCTAGCTTCAGTGAATGCATAGGGAGATAATTACCTCACACTCAGGAAAAATAAGAGGGAGGCCGACGGAGGGAGAGGAGAGGTTTGCCACCAACCAACACCCCAGGGTTGTCTGACTACAGGAGCAGTATGCAGGAAGACAGTTAATATGTTTGAGATAAAATCAGAGAGACAAGGAAATTTATGATTACCGTGTCAGCCCGAAGAGAGCTGTTGTGGAAAGCTAAATGTCAGCAGCAGTTATGAGTTAGATTAACGGAACCAAGCCAAAGGCGAACTGTGAGCCACTGCAATCCAGTGCGACACCAGTGACGTAATTCATAGCCATCCTTGGTGGAAAAAGTCAAACCTAATGTAACCTTTTTCTATTATATAAGTTATCCATAGGCCTGACTTCACATTCAGACCATATCACACATACAAATAGCTTGTCCAAGTTTAGAAATGTGTTTACAATATGGAACATTGAAAGTTTAAAAAGTTTTTATGATTCTCTCTTTTACAGTGGGGTTCTCAAAAGAAAATGGTATTTGGGCAGCATCAGATTTATAAGCTGCAGCATTGTAATTATTAGAATAAATAAAAAAGGGACTTAGTTTAAGAGACAACTAGATCAAACAGTGGGTATGGAGGGAGATAAGAGTGAGATCAAGGCAGAAGGAGGGGACCGATAATACCGGGCTTTAACCCAGGAGACCACTGTTCCATATCCCGAATGAACCCAGAAGACAATGTTTTTTTATTTAAGATTACGTGACGCAAGGGTCTATGTTGCTTAAATACAATAACAACGCTGTATTAACAATGGACTGTCAAGAACATGCTGGGAGTGAGAATGTGTTTGGTGTGCAGATGCTGTGTGTGAAATATAAAGAGCTCCTCACTCTTGGGTTTTATTGGCAGACACGACTATCTACTACTACTTCTAATGCTCCTGTCATTATGTCATACCGCTACTAATACTATTGTCATATGATGGTGGGAGATAGAAGAGCTAATCCCTAACACATTAATACATAAAACAGGCTTTACAGAAACAATATGGGTGATAAAATGGATTAACTGATGGTCAAAATCACAAAGATGTTTTTCCATCACAATCCCATGATCCTCATGGGGTGTACTTACACAAGAAACACAAATGTGGAAGTAAGTAAACAGACTTACATGTGTAGAGTGCCTTTCTAGCCTTTAGATGCAATTTAGAGTTGATCATAAAAAAACACTGTGACATAAGAACTGGAGGGCAAGGGGATTGAACCACCACCAACCCCATCTACCACCGAGCCACAGCCGCCCCAGAAGTCAGAATATCCTTCCCTTACTGTTTGACACTGGGATTTATTGCACAAGCAAATGTTGAACTTTAGGATTATAGTCTATTGCACTTTCACATCAACATTATATATGGCATTTGCTCCCAACGCACCTGGTGTAATCCCTCCAGTCCCATGACAGATATGTGTGTGTCTATTTAATCAACTGGTTGCAGAATAATCTCATCATAAACCACCTCAACTGCTCGTCCCCTGGAGTGAGCGATACTCTACTATATGTCAATGCTTAACCAAAGTATCTCTATTTGGCTTGGTGCCAGGTAAGATAGCAGCGCAGCCTGCCAGACAGCCGCCAACCTGGCCAGCAGATCCCCCACCCCAGCCTGCAGAAGCCCACCCGGTGTTAATTCAGTGCAGACACCAGCCTGGCAGGCAAACTGTTGGGGAGATTGATGATGTTGCTGTGTTTAATTACTTTTATTTGTGTTTTTGGCACAGGAATGTCTCTGATTTTTTTTTTTTACTCTGTTGCCTTGTCAGAGAAAACCAATCATGTTGACAAGGATTTAGAGACCCAAGTTTCATCTTGTCTCCCTCTCCTAAATGCTCATCATTTTGTGTATTAGGAAACGCTATGCTGAGAAAGTCCCTCAAAGAGACAACTTGGGTAACCTTATAGTGCAGATTGGAGATATACTGCACACACTAAATACTATTTGGGTATTTGGGGAAAGTTCCAGGGGAAAAAGGCCCTTTCTCAAAGCGTCTGCTGTTCTTAGTACGAGCTGTTAGATGTCTTTTTTGTAATCATTTTGATCTACAATTCCCTTTAATACATTTTATTACAGATATGAACAAATGCTCCTTTTTACATTTGAACATTTCAAAATCCTATAAAAATGCTTTAAAGGTAACAATCAAATTGTCAATATAATAATCAATCTATGAAACTTGGTTGGTAGTTAAGAAGGGCATCAACATGATCCAACATGAAGAAGACGGTTGCTTTGAACAATGATGGACTGTGTATATCTCATTTAACAGGAGGTCTTTGATATGATGTGAGTTGATGATTGACGAATAGTTCTTATAGAAATGCCTCACGACTACGACCCTCACAAAGGTGAAGACGTTTAGACGACTGTCAGCTACCATCTCCAATCATCCTGATAAAAAATTCTTTCAATCTTTTTGAATTTAAGTGAAGTGGCGTCCTTCAAATATTCAGTGTTCATCTTTGGATCTGATGCAGTTCCACATTAGGTTACTCAGGGTGACCATATTTCACTGAATGTGTTCTGCAGGTTATGACGCTCTCCTCAGTTTTAATGACAACATGCAGAAACCAAGGTAACGCGCTGACAAACAGAGAAATTAATAAGACATTGCCCCTTTCTTGGGTGTTTATTTTTAGAGAGGAGTTGACAGATTGCTTACTTCTCATGAGAGTATCTGCACCCCGAGGGTAGTTTGCTTCTTCTTTTGCTGAGCTGCCATTCTAAAGCAAAAGCACTCACTGTCAGATTTCACTGCAATGTGCTACTGCTCATCCAGCTGGAGTGGCACTGGAGGATGAAAACCCCCAAAAGCCTGCTTGGACATAAATTATACATTCTGATCTTCTCTTAAGATCTAATGGAGAAAAACTCATTGATGAAAACAGTCCTTGAACGAAAACAAAGAATGATATTGAAGAATGCAGCCGGTTTCACGGAAAATTATAATAATTAAATTCGATTCATTTAATTTTGTATTGCCCAAAATCACAAATTATAAATGTATCTCAGAGGGTTTTACAGTCTGTACACACACAACATCCTCTGTTCAAAAACCCTCACATCGGCACATGAAAAAAAGAAACCCTTTAACAGGGAGAAAAAAGGAAGAAACCGTAGGGAGAAAGAGGGATGCCTCCTCCAGGATGGACAGAGTGCTATGGATGTCAGGTGTACAGAATGAAAAACGTAAATGATGTTCAGTACGTTCAATGCTTTTGAAAAAAAATCCTGGAGTACTAAGCCAGGTGTAAGGCAGGACCACTGCAGGAACAACCACCATCAGATAGAACCACCATCGACAGAAACCTGTGGGGAGGGAAAGCACAAATACTTCAGGGAAGAAGCAAAGTCGGTTGGTCGATATAATGTTATTAATATCTAAGATGTAGTGATAGCAGCAGCAATTGTCAGCAGGTCCATGAGAGAAGGCAGGACCAGGATCCAGATGAACCATGATCCATGGAAAGCTGTGAGAACAGAAAGCACAAACTCCCATCCTACTTTTCAAGACTCTAGAAACAACAAGTAACCCAACATTTATGAAGCACAGCTCTATAGTAGGACAATATGGTATTATAAGCACCTAAACATAAAATGGCATTTGACCAGTTAGTGCCTTGTAGGTGAGGAGGTACCTTGAATTATATGCTTAATTAGCCAGCGCAGAAAAGCTAATGCAGGAGTAATATGATCAATTTTCTTGATCCATTCTCTCTTGTTAATAGACGTTCTGCAGCATTCTGAATCAACTGGAGAGGCTTAAGAGATTCATAACAGCAGCCTGACAATAAAGAATTGCAGTAATCTAGTCTAGAAGTAACAAAAACATCATCTCATTTTTCTGCATCACTTTGGAAAAAGAAGTACATGTGGAGAGAACTGCAAGATTCTTTACAGTGCTATGGATAGTTTTTAGGGTGGCAGGGTGTGGAGTCTGCATGTTCTCCCCGTGTCTGTGTGGGTTCTCTCCGGCTTCCTCCCACAGTCCAAAGACATGCTGTGTGGATCAGGTTGATTGGTAACCCTAAATTGCCCGTAGGTGTGTGGATGTGAGTGTCAATGGTTGTGTGTATCTGTGTAGCCCTGTGATTGGCTGGCAACCAGTCCAGGGGGTCCCGACGTTGGCTGGGATTGACTCCAAGTGAATTTACAAAATTATTAAAAGCAAAGTTGGGAACAGTGCAAAAACTTTTATTTCCACATTTAACAAAAAATGTTCAAACCCTTTTTTTCTGTATTGCACCGTGTCTTTTTCACTGTCTGTCTGATGCTGCTGTCTTGCTATCTCACTCTCCCTCTCTTTCCCTCACTCTCCCCTATTTTTTTTATGTGGCTGTGTGTTAGGGTTGGTGATGAAGCGGCCACCCTCGACTGGGCTGTTGGGAAGCACAACGTAAAAGTAAAGTCCACACTGCGTCGTTGCGTCGACGCACTCGTTTCAATTCATGGTTCTAAAAGTCTTGTGTGTGTTGCAGAGCAATTCACCTCCAGAACAACAGGTGGAGTAACGTGTTTTGTTGAAGACGACCTAGAGCGTCTTTGTCTGTGGAAGTCGTTGGTTTGTTTATTTATTTATCATAGACTTTATTGCCCCGTGCATCGACACTGCTGCTTTTCATCACGGACACATTTGTCCCGTATTTTCCTCCACAACTTTGTGCACCTCTCGACCGGCAAACCGACGTTTGCGGAGATCTCGCTCCATGAATACAACCCGCCATTAACGGCTTGTATAAGCAGTCATATTTACACATTTCTTCCGACAAAAGCTCTTCAATTTGATCTGTTCTCTCGTAAACATTCTTCGTTTTAATAATGGTGGTGTCGGGCTATGAAAACGGAAATGTGAGACTCTGTAAAGGATGTAGTTAGCAGACCCATTGCAGCCTTGTGCGCTGTGGGAGGCTTGTGTCGCTTGTAGGGATGAGAATTAATAAGATTTTAACGATTCTGATGCCTTATCAATTCCTGCTATTCGATTCCTTATCAATTATTTTATCGATTCTTATTGGGCAAGGGGTGAAAAAAAGAGCACAAACGTTTAATTACATTACTTTTCTTTTATATAATTTTCTATAATGCTGCACACACCATATACAGTATGTATACATACACATTTAAAAAATGTACATAACTTAAATAAAATGTATTGTTTAATTTAAACATGTTCCTAGAAATTACAGTGCTCCTTCCTTTTTTTAAAAGAGTATCTACCGTAGTAAAAGGGTGCAAACCTTTCACCGCAAACTTAGTCACTGCTCGGTGACATTCGTTGATCCTCTCCTCGGTCATTTTATTTTTCCCTGCCTCGACGAAAGGATGGGCTAGAGGTGTACAAGACGTGCTAGCTGTAGCCTGTGGCTGTGACCCAGACAGACTACCAGCCTCTGAACCACTCTGACTCTGAACGTCATCAGCTAAATTGGATGGAAATGATGATTATTTATATAGTGAAAGCTGGTTTACACAATGAAACAAATGGTACTAACAAAATCGCTGAATTTGCTGAGCTGACATAAAGCCACATTAAGAGGGGAGGCAAACACTACCTCTGCCTCAATGTAGGGAGCTGAAAATGGATTTGGATTCTATAGCTAAGCTAGCGTAGCTATATGCTAAGTTTAATAATGGATTAAAAATCGATATGCTCAGTTTAATAATGGGTTAACACGATAACGCGAACGTTTGCTGATAACACACGCCCTCCTACGATCAAACATTTCTCAAAACTGGACTTTCAATCCAAACGTGAAGTGATCAAATGTATGCTTCAAACGAAGGAACAGAAGATAAGTTGATCGACTACACACAATAAAGGCAAATTGCTTCACACAGTGAGTGGTTGTGATCACTTTTGAGGAGTTTACCTTGGACAGAAAGAGATGAAGCGTCGACGTTAGCTGAGCTGCTGCATGCATCGAACACATGACATTCCTGTAATTTAACTCCATGCTGTGTGTTCAAATCCTTATTCATATTTGTTGTATTTCCTCCCCTTGACGAAATAGACTTTTTACACAGGTTACAAGTGGCGTAGGTGTCATTTTGTTGCGTGAAATAGAGCCAAACTTTAGGACGCTTCTGCCTAGTTGCCATGTTTGCTGCAGTCTGAAGAAGAAACTAAAAAAGTTTGCGCATGCGCAACGCCACAGAGGACCGTTAGCAGAACCGTTAAAGAATTTGGCTGACGATTCCAAACAATCGGTTTACTAGGAACCGGATCTAAAAAGGAACCGGTTCTCGATTCCCATCCCTAGTCGCTTGCGTCGAAAGCGACGCAAGCCTAGGAAAATGGGTCGACACACGCAAGAACGCAAGGAGGTGTGGAAAGGCACGCAAGGGGGTCGCTCTGAAAACGCAGAAGCATAAACTAGGCTTAAGTCATTAAAGTCGTTATGAATTGAACTGGCCTTGCAGTACGTCTATATATAGGAAAAAACTATCAAATTCCATTTTTTTCCAAGTTCAAATGAATAGTAGGTCACAAATATTCAAACAATTATAAATAATACATCATATCATATTGATCACCTAGATGGATCATTTGTGTCTTTATTCCAGATGTTAGTGGGTACGTTTACGCCAAAGAGGCATTCTTTGTCTTCTTGGTGGAGCTTCACATTACCACTTTTAGTAATCATTACAGTCTGTGAACATGAGACATCCTGGTTTCAAACTGCCCTTGGGAAGAATCAATATTTAAGAGCCCATTCTTTGTTATTCTGGTTAAGATGTTCTTTCTTTTTTCTTTTTGGAGAACGTCACATGAAGTATCTTCTCACTCAAGTAGTTCTCCAATCTTTAGCTCTTATTCCCTGTGTGTTTATTTCACTGGAGATCAGAATACACACATTTTCAATCAAACCATTTCTTATTTTACAGTTGGACATGTAGTGAGAGTTACTTGTATTTACATAGATATATTTACAATGATTTAGGAAGGAAAAGGAAAAGGATTGCGTTATCTGCTGTAGAATAAATCCTAAAATAGGGCAGTGATGCCACTCCGCCCGGTCTTGTGCCGCTCGGTTCTAGTGACAAGAACTTCACCATCAAACCCTCTCAGGAAACAACCCTGACAAATCCATGTGGTAAAATAGCTTTGCTTCATTTCTCAGTAAACAGGATGGATGTCTACATCTTTCACCGAGACAGTGATAGACACAGATACAGTTGCTGTAACATTTGCAACAAACAACCACCCACACATGAAGCCTTCATGCCTGCAAGCCTATTTCCTTGCACAGGACCCAAACAAATGCATTCACTAACTCCACAATTTACCAAAAATAGAAAGGTGACTGTTAAACCTTTAAAAGCAATGCTTGACGGATATGTTCCCAAAGCCCCACCCATTGTTCTAGCAGGACTGATCATTTCTCCCCTACTGTTTATGTTTGCACTGTGTCTCGAGTGATCACAATGTCGCACTGTGACCTATTTCTCTGTCTTCTTTGTGAGCATTGTCCTCCAGTCTCCCATCAGTAATAAAATGCAGCAAGAGACAAATTTGTAACCGATTCCTATGGAGAGGGTACAGACACTGCCACACCCTGTGTCAACTGTTTCCTTAAGTCACGTTTAACTGAACTTCCATTCTGTCCTTTGTTACAGACACTGCCACACCCTGTGTCCACTCTTTATTGTCTAGTGCCAGAATGAAACCACTCTTCCCCCTATATACATAGCTTGATACTTGATACTACACACACACACACACACCTTGTTGTGATTCCAAACTAAGGAGGCAGCTACAATTAAAAGTGAATTTGTTTTATTAACGTCTAACAATAATAGTAATTTAACACTATTTTACTGTATTTTATAACCTAAACATATAAATATACAGCATTAATTTAGGAATACGAGATGGCAGGAGCGAAATGTGTGTGTGTGTGTGTGTGTGTGTATGTATGTGTCGTGTAAGGTTATCAAAACACCAAAATTATGATTTTGATGCAATACCTGCCATGAATATCATGAAACCCGGTGCTTATGATACAATACGATACTGGTATTTACTATGATTTATAGTAGCAATAAATATATATGTATGGTGCCCAGTTCTTTGAACACGCAATTTAAAACTGAATTCCAGCCCTCTGAATAGATACAAGTTCCAAATACCTGTTTTATTTGTGGGGATTGATCTAGCCAAACAAATGTCGTGATTATTTACCAGGCTCTGGAAATATGATAGCACAAAATATAATAGCAATAGCACGTTAAACAATACAGAAATGTTTATGCAGTATTTAGAGGAGCTCAGCCGACTAGAAACATACACAATGCCTCGTTAAACAATACAGTAACGAGCAAAACGGAGAAAAACAATACTAAATACCCCGACATAGCCTTAGCGTGATTTGATTGGCTGTGTTTGCTTAAGTCATGTTTAGCTGCCGTGGTTTTCTATGTTGATTGGAGATTTTAGAAACCGTTGGGTTTCTTAGGAAAGCAGCAGTTTGAACCCTCTAACATGAAAGCTGGATCGAGGAGATTGAATAGACTTTCTTCCTCGTTCAGGTTGTACTGCCGTAGCCAGGACCAAGAACTGAGCATGCCGGACCTCATGGAGCAGTGAGGATATGGGACTCCCCTATAATCAACGGGAGCTCAAACCGAAAGAAAGTTCCCTGGAGATACTATAGTCTTATCCTAGTGGATTCTTGAACATAATGAATTGGTTACCTTGACGTGATCCTAAAGAGCTCAGTGGACGACTGAAAGAGACAAAAATCGACTGATATCTCTCGGACTGATTTCTCTCCGACCGATTTCCACTCTCGCGGCCCCAAGTGAAATGAAGTAAGCAGATCCTTTTTGATCCTTTTGAACAGAACGGCCTAATTTGAATAATTCCCACCATATCTGAAAGCTGAATCTATTTGAGTAGAGTCTTAACTGATATCAATTCATTACATGGTTCAGTGATTGAGTAAGAACAATATAGAACGGCTAAAGGAACTGTACAACGTGCCAATTGCTTTCACAGATTAAATAGTTAGGGGAGTAGTTAGGTAGCGGTAACCAAACAGAACAACAACGCTCCATATTGTAAGCACAAAACAAATATACACACACCTATATATATATATATATATATATATATATATAAAAACAACGAACCTCTCATCTGTCAGAAGCGAGGGGAACTGACACAAGCATTCCAGACATTCTTGGTCATTACCTCAATACCCATTACCATCAAGTTTTCCGTTGACTATTGGCGATCGACCTGTACACCTGCTCTACCACATGCACACGCTCGCTTGTAGTGTGACCTCCAGTGGACTGATTAGGAATACCAGCTACTTTTTTACAAATGCAATTTAAGTCTTACAGTCATAATGGTTTTTCCTGAATGGCCGAAATATTGCCGTCGCAAGGAATTGTGGTATGGAATTATCTCCTTTCCTTTGATAAAGGATGGTCCAGTGGCTCCTATATTAAAGAAGTTAGGTAAAGAAGCATTGAAACTCCTTTCCTTACAGCATTCAAACAGCTCCTACTATGCTGATCACTTCTGGGTATTTTTAATCAGTTATAAACCCTCCAAGTGCAAAAAGCACTATTCAAATCCAGCCAATCACAAGGGAGGAAAAAACACACTAGGCCACGAAGTTAAGTTAATCTATGGACCCAAGAGGCAGGAAAATATGAAATGAAACAGGAGCAACCCAAGCACTGCAACATCGATGGTTAAGGCATTTTCTGATCAATTCCAGCAACTCAGCAATTGCTTTGGCAGGCGCTGAGATTTTAACCTGTCAAATGCTGAGCTCTTTCAAACTCACTTCAAATGGCATTTTCAATTGCTCATCAAGTCAATGCGTTGCTAGCAATGTCAGATTTTACATTTCAGCTACAGCTGATAAAAAAAGCCTCATTCTCAAACTACAAAAAGCCTTGATACTTTCAATATTGGTAATTGTGTCCTTAACAATTGTGTTGGGACTTGTGCTAAGCTATTTGCGGTATTATTCCTAAAAAACCTTCCAAACTAGCTATTTTACTGCAAAAGCTCCTACTCTAAACAAGAGATATAATTAATATCCAGCAAAAGTCTTATTGATCTTATTTTGAGAATAATATTCCAGGCAAGAGCAGATTGTGTAAAATAATTCAGATTATTTTAGGAATATTTTTCCTTTCTTTTCTTACTTAGTATATTTTAAATTGAGTTTTTTCTGATGCACATCAAGCAGAATTACTGTTAGAGACAGCATTTGAGGTATTTTAATAGGATTTATAGCTGTGATTTGGGTGGTTTCAAGACTGCTCAGTAACAACTGGTAGAATAACAATTCAATATTATATTCATTCCATATACTGCTGTTGAATCAACACATTTATTTACAAGCCGTAAAAAATAATTGCATTAGTATCAAGTCACCACACAACATCCAAAATTTATAGTTATTCATTTCCAGTTTTAAGTGCAATTACATCATCAAGGTTATATTTTGTCAAAACATACAAATTGTTTTTAAAAGTGATTGCATAATATGATGTATAATCAAGTAGCTTTTCAGCATCTTGGAATTCTGGCCTGTGCAAGATTAGGTACAGCAACTTCAAATACCAAAAGATCTCTATTCCAACCATGAGTCTCGTTAAGGTGATACTCAAAACTAAAAAATACAATAAGCTGTCACACAAATGTTTTTATCATTCCCAAAACAGGTACTGTCTCATTTGCATTAGTAATTATAAATTACACAGATGTACTTGTTACCATTGAGAATTAGCCACTTTCCAATGATTGCATGTTGTATGCCATCAATCTCCAATAAGTCTCATTTCTGTGATTTAATCCATATTTGTCACTTCTGAGACAGGACCCATTTTCCTTTCATGAAGAAAAATTGGGTGGTCAGTGCTCATTTAATTTAGTCAGCATTCAAAAAGCTGAATATGTTAAGCAAGTGACTTTGTTACGTTTAAGTGAAGGTTCGGACCTCAAAGCAGACACGGAGTGGTTTGTAGTAGGATGTATGAACAGAGTTTATTAGCTGACGAGGAAGGCAGGAGTAGCAGGGTGCTGGCTGGCTTGTGGATCCTGGCTTGTGGATCCTTCACCCAGAGAGTTCTGTGTGAAGAGAGCAACAATGTTAGCGTACATCCAAAAAGACAAAGCGGTCAAGAGTATCCTGCTAATTCTTTGCTACCGTAGTGGACGGAATAATCTGGCGTCGAAGTGATGAGACGCCCAGGCTTATGTGGAGGAGGAAGATTAGAAGCATTGGATGCAGGTGTGCCTTGTCCTGTTGCAGCGACCAGCCAGCCACACCCCCTGTCACATACAAACACACAGGAGAACACAGAAGGGGAAGGGGAGAGCACAGCCAAAACCATACAAACAAAACACTATCACCACAGACTTACAGGCATTTTTAAAAATCAATTTAGATGACCACTGTTTGAAAGAAGCATTCAGTTCGCAAATATTTACGGAAGAGTATGAGTGTCATAACTCTTCAAAATATAACACTATACTAATTATATTTCTATATTATAAATATTATAAAACGAATACAGTTTAATATGGTCAAAAAGAAGTTGAAGTTCACTTCTTGGTAATTTAAATATTTAGAGTGGAGGGAAGCTTTGCAATCTTCTGAAAGTGTTTCTCCTGATTTCATTTAAAAAAAATCCCATAGGCATAAGAAATACATTATCTGTATGATGTTACCTTGTGACGTGTCTGATGAATTGCAGCGTTTCCCCTGGACTTACAGGTTTAAGGAGGGTGGTCTGGTCGCTAGTGCTCTCTGTCCGCTGCGAGCACCACGTGCACATATTTGCAGAACTTATCTTGTGTTGAAGCAACTAGCACACATGCAGGCGCCTGTGCTCGCCGTGCTCTTTGTGGCGACGTTACTCTCTCAAACACCAGAGGGGACTACAAACAACATTTACTGTGAGCAAGCAAAACAACACGCAGGGTGACCTGCAAAAATCTGTTTCGGCTCCATTTAGGCCTCAGCTGGTTTGGTTCACAGAAGGAGGCTTAGCCGTACAGACCACGCAGAGTCACTGAGGGTAACCTAACCACTGCTGATAGTCAGCAGGTACCTCAGAGGCTTCACCACCAGGAGGTCACGTTCGCATTTCCTTCACACTAAATACAGAATATGTAACATTTGGTCATCGAAGCTTTGACTTTGACAACATAATGAAATATGATTAATTACAAATTAAAGCATTAGTCATTATCTAGAACAAACAGAAGCACTAAATCACACTTAAAGCCACAAACACTGTGCTGCCATACAAATATTGTTAAACAAACTTGAGTGTGGTGAAACTTCTCAGAATATCATCTGGATCTACGAGCCGTGAGGAAATGTCAGATCGGAAAGAAAATGTTTACCCAGTTGGGTTGCCCATTACAAGCTGATTAATTAAAGCATGTTCCCAAATCCTGGAGACTATGTTGTGATGGGTCAACTGCTCCTTCGAAGAGAGTTTGAGGGAAAAGGTCTTAAATTGTCAACGTGTCCTTGTCCCAGCCAATGAAGGGATTAGGCAGTGGGATCAGGGAGTGTGTCTGTGCATGAATCAAAGCCTTGTTAAAATACAGGGGCACTTTTCTGATTTCAAATGAGAATACTTTGATAGAATTATACACATCCCTAGTTTGTAGTTTTCAAAGGATCTTGTGGAAAGCTGGCCGTCACCAAGCAAGAGCTGAAGGAAATGGCGTCCACTTTCCTGTTTGAAAACATTTAACTTCACGGATGATGTTGAAATATAATACTTAATCGAAATAAAAGATTCTTTTGATTCACACCAGTCCGACACCACAGAGGTAAATCACAAATGTCTGACATCCTGCAGCGAGTTCAATAAAGTTTCATTTTACACATTATTCTCCGCCTAAGCGTGTCAGACTTGCTCTCACGCTGACAGAGTGAAATAGTGCTCCTGCATTCAAACGCAGCACAATCTTGTGGGTCTATAAATTGTTCAGTGATGTGTATGGAAACGTCATCATGGTAAAGAGAGTCTGTTTTGGTTATGGCGCTACCCCACCGAGGGGTTTATCTCTCTGATGTGTCTGAATGCACTCCTACTCACCCACCATTCACGTGGAGCGCAGCTTGGGTGTGAACGTTGGACCTAAGAAAGTAAAATAGAGCGGTGGGCTGTTTGTTGGTGTTGCAGTCATAGAACCACATCACCTCTAGAATGAAGCCCTGAAATATGAGATAGTGGCCAGATGAAGATACCTAAATCAAAAGCGACATTGGCTTTAGTGACAAAAGAACTTTTATTCTCAGGATTCATCTTGACTCCGACAACTCACCATGATTTTTTTGTAGCGCCGTGCTGGCTGATGTGTTATCGATGTGTCGTGATTAAAACGTCCGGTCTCAGTCTCATCTTCCTGACCGGTGGCTTCGTCGTCCATACAAAGTGCTCGCCGGCTTCTCGATCAATTAACCAACGCTTTTAAGGGCCGTATGTGTAATTGCATGGAAATTGGGATCAATCCTTTTTGATGGACACCGTATTCACCTGACCACAAACATCTACATGAACTAAATGTAAATGTGATGGCCTTATTTGACACTTCTGTTTCCTCAGTAAACGGGTCATTTACCTGCAGAATGACCCTCCACATGCAGTATGGTTCCACGTGCACATTTTATTTACCCTGTATCGATGACATCGCTCATACAGCCGAATCATCATCGGACTTGTTTGTAAGTACCCTTATTGATCCAGGGTAATGTAACCTCATGTAATGGCTTTGTTAGGCATCCTAAAAAGTGTGAATCAGCAGAGAAATAAATATGTTGTTGGAGAAAGTAATTGTACGGCAGTATGGCTGCTGCTCTGCCATGATTCTCACTTGTTTATGAATCCACACAGGTGTAAAGGTTAAGAACTGTCATCAGATTAGCCATTGATTTTAATTAGTGGTGCCTGCTACCAGACAACCTTTGTCCGTCTGCGATCACTGACTTGTATTGATCCTCAGGCTTGTTCCATTACATTTGATTGCCACAGGCCCACTGTCAGTTCGGCAACCTGATTACCGGTCTTTCCCCATCGTTCTCTGAATGCAGCTCAGCTCTGACACATCCGGTCAGTTTTTGCTGGACGGATGGTTTAGCTGGTAAAGGCTGCTAATAAGCTAAAGCCATCCATGCTTTCATATAGGTCTCCCAAAGGTCAAATGCCGATGCAGCTTCACAGGAGCGAGATGGGCTGATTGATGGTTTCAGCGCAGTGATCAGCATTAGCAGCGTACTAGACGCAGCTAACGATTAAGAGAAAAGAGCATAATGACCAATGAAGGGGCCGATCATTAGCAGATTATTTCTCAAGTTACATTTTGATCACTTGACTGTTTTTAGATAATGTGATGGAAAAAAAACGACTTTTCCCCAAGATGAAGTAAACTATTATCAAACATAATTCAAGAAATTAAATTATTCAATTTGATCCTGTGAATAGTATATTAATCATATAATTCTGAGCAACAGCTTTTGCAACATCAGACCACAGGAGAACAAATAGAAACACAGCCCTGACCCAAAACCACAGCTCTCAAAACATCACCTTCCATTCTGGGCTCAATGAAACAGAGGAAATTAATAACTTTAAATGCCCATTTACTGTGAGTCTGGACACCTAAGGAGTTCTTAACAGTTTCAAATGAGGTTATTGATCTGAGCATTTTTATTTCTTCCCAATTTGCCAGGAACAATGTTGTTCTTTCGACACAAGCAACCTTTTCTGCGCTTCCCCTGTCTCCTAGTATAGGACTACTGGTCTACCTGAATGCATTTTACATTATCAATCATGTAAGGAGATCATGAATCATTCAGGCCCCACAGAACTATTATGTACATGTTGGAAAGGAGGTTTTGCTCTAATCATGGCAAAATCTGTGGCAGCATGGTCTCTGCAGTGCCCCCACCACATATAGGTGATATGGCACTGGGAATCTTTAAAAAGAGATGTTGAAGAACCAGGAGTCCAGGAACCAGGAGGCATTTATCAACAAAAATATTTACTGAAACAGGAGACAAAAAATGGAACCAGGAGACGGAAATCCAACTAAAGTGAAATAAGACCAAATAAAAGCTGGAGCCTCAAAATAAGCCGCAAACTCCTTTTCCTACTTCCTGATATGGTAAATGGGATTCTACGCTCACAGGGACGAACCCACTGAATCATCTGGTGTGTTCGTTTTGTACATCAATCGTTTGAAACGGCCACAAATGCGCCAGAAGCCTTGTGAGATGTGTCGAAACAGCTCTGATGCCACGACTTTGACCTTGTTTCGGTTCTGGAGGTTCTAATGAGGACCTTGTGGCGACCAAAGCTATGTCTCCTTTGCAGCCGCAGAACAGGTTGCTAAAAGTAACAGAAGGCTAAGGACTCTCCCAAAAGGATGATATCTTATTGATGAAATAAATCATTCATTAATAATAATAACAGTTGCTTTCACGGGTTGAAGCACTTAACAAGGTCACCTACTACCTAACTTAAATTCTCCTGACTTTGATGCCATGTGATTGTCAGTTATCAGTTTTGTGTGTCTGTGTGCTCTGCAGGACGGTGTCAGTAGTCAGAGAAGTTTTTCCCGTTGACTTTGTATTTCCAACAACTCCGAACGAGTGGTATGACTTCCAACATAGCAGATCATGTGACATCAACATCCATCTCATGTCAATCATACATCATGTGGATCAATTTTGAGGATTCAGGGTTATTTAACACACAAACATTTAGCAGAAATAACAACCATGGTGCTGGTTCTGTGGTGTTGGCATTTCAAATGTCATTCACGTATTAACACGTTTCACATATCGTTTATTGCTCCATAGCAATGAACACATTCAAAATGTTATGGAATGTCATTTTCTCCAGAACAGTCCTCATACATTTTCTCTGAGACCAACCTGTTAACACTGGCCTTAATTAATCGGCTGTTTTACCACAATATCCTAGAGAACAGCAACTGCTACATGACTGGTGTCATTTGCACACATTAACGGATAATGGAACACATAAACCGAAAAACACTGGACTAAATTGAATACTTACATTTAATACTTTTACATTTAATAAAACACAGTTGATGTTGAGGAGCAGGTACGGGTGGAATGGTTGGGTTGATTAAAACCATCTTACTTTTGGACCATCTCAAGTTTTGCGTGGCATCTACATGTCTTACGAACCATTCACACTCACATTCACACAACTACAGGCAATTTAGAGTCACCAATTGACCTAAGCCTCCAGAGTTAGGTTAACCCCCAGAGCATGTCTTTGGACCGTGGGAGGAATCCAAAGTACCCTCAGAGAACCCACACAGACACGGGGAGAACATGCAGACTCCACACAGAAAGGCCACTGGGTGGAGTCAAACCAAGGACCATTGTTTGTTTTTACCATGGAAAGCAGAAGTATTACTGTCACAAATAAGTGTCTGAGAGGGAGATCAATGGAGAGTCACTAATATTACATTACATTTAGCTGACACTTTTATCCAAAGCGACTTACATTTCATTTTTAACCCATGGCTTTTTACATTTTTTGCCCGGGGAGCAATTAGGGGTAAGGTGTCTTGCTTCAGGGACCCTTCGACATGGGACATGGGGCGAAGAACCATGAGCCGGGGCTCAAACCTCCAACCTTGCTGTTCCCAGTGCACCCGTTCTACCCCTGCGCCATGTCAACCTCCCTGCTTTGTTGATCAGTAATGCAATGATTGATGGATGGATATCTATCTGTCGCTTTATTTTGCTGGGTTTTCAGAAAAAAAACAAAAAAACATGAAATACAATGGATGAAATAAAATCTAGAAACAAAAATCTTTTTCTTGAAGGAAAGCTGGGTGAGCTAGCATAGCATCAGTTACAGTGTGTTTTAGCCTCTGCTATTGTTCAAGAACAGATATACTACAAATGAGCAGCATGGCTTCATTGACTCCAGTCTATGCCAGGACTTAGCTTGCACACTTTCTCTTTTCTTGCTGTGTCTCTTCCACACGGGCATTCTCATGCATATGCAAAACACTTCGAAGTTGCAAGGATTCAAAGCCATTTATTAACTAGTTAAATCCAGAGAATCCCCATCAATTAAAAGGGGGAGGGCTAACGATTTGAGTATAGAAAAATACGCACACAAATAGTGCAGGTACAAATTAATTTGAAAACATTTTGTACTGCCCAAAATTCCTAATCACAAATTTACCTGATGGGGCTTTACAGTCTGTACACATGCGACACCCTTTGTTCCAAAACCCTCACATTGGCACAGGAAAAAC
Source organism: Gasterosteus aculeatus (assembly GCF_964276395.1). Classification (NCBI taxonomy): domain Eukaryota; kingdom Metazoa; phylum Chordata; class Actinopteri; order Perciformes; family Gasterosteidae; genus Gasterosteus; species Gasterosteus aculeatus. The sequence goes on along the minus strand of NC_135696.1, from coordinate 3,165,619 downwards.
CCCACAAAAGAAAAAAGAAGCTTCAACAGGGAGAAAATAGGAAGGAACCTTAGGGAGAACGGCAGAGGAGGGATCGCTGTACCAGGATGGAGTGCATTGTGTGTCATACCATTCCCCCACCTTTAAAAATGGCGTTTCACTTATCTACATTCTCATTAATAAAACCCAATCATCAATATGAGGCTTTAATTAACCCTCCTTTGTCCTGAAACATGCTCAGTATTCTAGGGAATCCACCCTGCTGGCACTACAGCTAAACTGAAAGAAAATGTCTGCATCTTTAGAGGACATCCTCAGTTTGACTGTCCATTTGCTTTCTCCACATCAATATCCTTGATATACTCATGCAACACAAAAAAAGATGAATGTTTTCATCCACATTAAAGCATTCTGAAAATATCTCAATGGGGAGAAATAGTTCACCTCTTCAACTCAGCTGGGGAAAAGTGGTTAGTATTCTTTGTGATTATAGGCTCTATCATCTTCCCTTTGAAAAGCAGGCACACAGCGTGGTAGAGATGCCACTGTATGAAACAAAGGCTTTTTGCTGTCTGGAGCGCTAGCTCTCTTTTGAATAGGCTTTTACTCTTAAAAAAGTGAGTGAGGGTAAGCCCCTGAGTTGGCTAATGAGGAGATTGGTACGGCAATTATTGCTGCTTAATGAATATGGAACATCTAGGCCTATTATTATGCATCAGGATCAACAGGGCACCCATGTTATTCCATTACTTGTTCATTATAAACCTCCTACAACATCAGCGACTATTTAAAATGATTACGCGACATGACATATGCTGAACACTGTTATCCACACAATCTCTCAGTGTAATGCATAAGGTTGTGTGGTCAGAATAAAAACACCAAACTGGTGCAACACATTCATTAAAAGGTGTTTCTGTTTGCTAACTAGTGTGATACTGACATACATAGACTTAGTTAGAAGACTGATATGCATCTAATTGGACACATATTTGACCCTGGCTGGACCATCATTTACTAAATGAACATCATTATCAGTATTGAAGACTTGTAACTAAAACATAAAATTATGTTTACAATGTTTGCTAAGGAAATAAATCAAGAGGGAAGTTGAGTAATTTTCTCAAAGACTTCTATACAACTGGAGAACCAGAGGAGTGATGGTCATCGGAGAGAATGCAGTTTAAGGCACGTCTGCATTGGCTTCACATTTCAGAACCAACCCCCTATCCTGAACCATTGGCCCATTATGCATGTTGTTAGTGACTGTTTTTATGTAGTATCTCAAGGTTTCATTAGAGGAGATGAATGTCTGAAGATCAGACTCAAATCCATTTTGTATTCAAGCTGTCAGTTACAGACTCGCTATGCTTGTGACTGATGAGGAAGGGGCTGAGAGGGATTACACACTTGTCACTCTGCTGTTCTTCTCACTTTTTTTAAACGAAAGTGTCCTTCTTGCTTAAAGAGAATGCAGTTTGCCATTACCTTCACTTTTGTGATCTGGAGGTTGCCACTTGGACTGCATGAGCAACAGGACCCTGTACCCTGCTTGCCTTAATGGAATGCTGTCATTGCTGATGTCATCAGTGCCTCTGCTTTCACTGCAATGACAAGTCAGAATGCTGTGCTGTGAAAAAGGTTCCAGCCACGGTAACAATCCTCAAGCTAACAGTTCTGCAGTAACTCTGGTTGCTAAAAGCACTACTACAACACAACACATTTTGCCAACTCCAAAAAGGCAATATTTTCATTTATATTAATCTTTCCCTCCCGCACTGATGAAATTGTCGCATGAATTATATATTTACAATATAAAGAACTGGGTGTTTGTGATGATATTCCTGTAGTGTTTTTTTCCATCACACTTCCTGCAACTGAGCAGAACAGAAATTCAACTCTACATTGTACTTTGGTGCATGCATACACTGTGCAATAAAAGTAGGACGTGAACAGGCCTTAAAAGTGACAGCCTTAAAGTTTGTGTGCCTGTGTTGGTTAATTCACAGTCAGCATATTACCTACTGTCGAGTTTGGGGCAACAGACGGGGTACCAGCAAGGGAGAAAAGCAATGTAATGCCTTGGATGTATTTCAAAAGAATAAATATCAGCTTGAGTATACGCTATATTTAGAATACTTTTACCCTGGCGTCAGCTATGAGAAAAATGCTTTCTCTGCAAATCTGAGTAAATATGCTAAACATACTGTACACTAAAGCTGTAACTAAGACCTAAAATATATTGGATGTTGATTAGTTACTCATTCAATCCCACTTTTGAAAAATCCAAAACATTCCTTTAAGTTTGAGATACACATTTTTCTTTATGCACCTCACATGGATGTCTACTGCTGAGTGCCTCAACCAATCATTGCTAGTGCTTCGCTCCACTTTCATTTTCCTTTAGAGGACCACCAACATCTGCTATAAACTGGAAATGACAAACATAACAGGTGCCCTTTTTTTGCCATGCCAGTAACTTAGCGGTTTCTACTGTATTCATGGACAAAGATTAGTGTAGTATGTGTCACACTCTGTAGTAAGTTTATGATTTTACATAGTGAAAGATAGGGACGTTCGTACTTCAAACTCAGCTACTCTATCAAGAGATGTTCACGCCCGGTTTCTTGTAATACATCGGGAATGTAGAGCTTGTGTGACAATTTTTGCAGGTGTAGATTTATGGCTTGGCCGCCACGTTATGTTCTTTTCTAGGCCTGAGATTAGGCAAGACTTAATGTAAAAGCTGAGTCATGACTGCATCTCTATGAAATCGATATCTCATACATTTGTGAAATTGAGTTTCAAGAGCACAGAGGCGTTACTCTAGTTCAATCTCAACAACAAATTAAGAGCGTTGTTTTCATTGTTGGACTTTACAAACTGCTGATGTATAACACGCTAAGCGAGGTGATGAGGTACGAGCATAGTTTAGAACATAAGTGAAACATACACCATGTACTCAGTGCCTGGTGATATTTCTGAATTGAGCAATGTTTGTACTGAAAGTCGACCCTCCACCAGAGAACTCTTGTCACACCGAGAAATATTGCAGAATATTCAACTCCTGTTTACTTTCATTCTATACGAGCCAAGGGGTGGGGGGAAAAAAACTTTTATGTCTGCATCCAATTGAGGTGCACTTTGGTCAGCCTTGACGATGTCCAAGTCGTGTGCGGTGGACATCACTCACTCACACTATTAACATTCAGCATAAACTATCGCCTTGATGGTTACTCTGTACTCATGTGTGAGCGTGGCCATTAATAATGTCCCACTGGCATTTATAACTGTCCTGCTCTAATCAATCGTTTTATGATAACAATAGGTGAAAAGACCATATTTAATGTGATTGCTGTAATTGGAAGTGATGAACCAACTGACAATCTCTGCCGATTCACTCCAGCTTTCAGGAGCATTTTGCTTCCAAGAGCTCATAGTTGGTATTTCCTTGGCTGCAACTTAACTCTGACAAAGACTCTGTCACGGTTTGGGTTCACGTCCTGTTTTATTTTGTAGTTTTCTGCCTCTTGTCTCCCTGGGTAACTTCACTTCCTGCCTTGTCATCCCCGGTGATTGTCTGTTGTGTCATAATTGTTTCCACCTGTGTCCAATCACCTGCACGTTCTTAGTGGATTTAAGCCATGTGTGTCTTTTGTCAATTGTCGCGTCATTGTTAAATGTTTTGGATGTTCCGCGGTCCCGTCTGCGTTTTTGTCCCTTGGCCTTTGTGCTTTTGTAGTTTTTGACCATTAAAGCCTCTTTTTGTTTGAAACTCTGCGTTTCAGTCCTGCCTTCCACGCATCCTGACAGAATGACACAGAAGTTCCTGTGAGAACTCCGTCCCAGATTGATAATTTTGTCGATACTGCTACAGGCTCTTTAAGAGTGGCGCTGGACGCTATTGCTCCTCTGCAAAAAAGAAAAGCAACAAGAAGGAAGTCTGCTCCTTGGTATAACCCTCAAACACGGAACCTAAAGCAAACTGTGCGGAAACTTGAATGATTATGGCGTTCCACCAAATCAGAAGGATCTAGGCTAGTTTGGCAAGACAGCCTTAAAACATATAAGAAGGCTCTCCGTAACGCAAGAGCATCTTATTACTCATCATTAATAGAGAAAAATAAAAACAACTCCAGGTTTCTCTTCAGCACTGTAGCCAGACTGACATCAACCTTGATCAACTGACTTCTTTATTTTCAAAGTCTAAATCTTCTACTTGTCTTTTGGATCTGATTCCGAATAAGCTGCTGAAGGAAGTTTTTCCTTTAGTTAGCACATTCTTATTAGATATTATGAATCTGTCTTTGTTGACAGGACATGTACCACAGTCCTTCAAGGTAGCTGTAATTAAACCTCTTCTTAAGAAACCTACTCTTGCTCCAGAGGTGTTGGCTAACTACAGACCTAACTTTAATCTTTCCTTCCTCTCCAAGATCCTTGAGAAATCCATCGCAAATCCTCGAACAATGCATTGTTTTCTAGAAAGTCACATAATTAACAATGCTTTGTTCAAGGATTTCCAGTCAGGATTTCGAGTGCATCATAGCACAGAAACAGCACTGGTGAAAATTACGAATGATCTTCTACTTGCATCGGACCAAGGACTCATCTCTTATCTTGTCTTGCTGCACCTCAGTGCCATAGACCATTGTATCCTGTTGCAGAGACTAGAACATTTGATTGATATCAAAGGAACTGCACTCAGCTGGTTTAAATCCTACTTATCGGATCGATCCCAGTTTGTGCTTGGAAACGGTGAATCCTCAAAGACCACCAATGTTGGTCACGGAGTCCCACAAGGTTCTGTACTTGGACCGATTTTATTTACCCTCTATATGCTTCCTTTGGGCGATCCTATAGGAAACACCGCATAGACTTCCACCATTGTTATGCAGACGATACTCAACTGTATCTGTCGATCAAGCCAAAAGAGATGGACCAGCTAGTTAGACTTCAAGAATATCTTGGAGACATCAAAACTTGGATGACCGGCAACTTCCTGATGCTAAACTCAGAAAAAACAGAAGTTATCTTGATAGGCCCAGAGCGCCTTCGAAGACAGCTGTCACGTGATATAGTTTTTATGGATGGAATTGCTCTGGTACCCAGCAGCACCGTCAGGAATCTGGGAGTTCTTTTCGACCAGGATATGACCTTCAACTCGCATATAAAGAAGACTTCAACGACTGCCTATTTTCATCTACGTAACATATCAAAAATCAGGAACTTCCTGTCTAAAAGTGATTCAGAAAAATTAGTTCATGCGTTTGTCACTTCCAGACTGGACTACTGTAATTCTTTGTTATCAGGCTGCTCTTGTAAATCTCTTAAGCCTCTCCAGTTGATTCACAATGCTGCAGCACGTGTATTAACAAGAACTAAGAAAAGGGATCATATAACTCCTGTATTAACTTCTCTGCACTGGTTCCCTGTTAAATCAAGAATAGATTTTAAGGTACTTCTCCTCACCTACAAGGCACTTGCTGGTGAGGCACCGTTATTCATCTTAAGCCATCTTAAAGAGCTTGTAACACCTTATTGCCCTACAAGGCAGCTGCGCTTCATAGATGCTGGGTTACTTGTTGTTCCTATGGTTTTAAAAAGTAGGCTGGAGGCCAGAGCCTGCAGTTATCAAGTTCCTCTTTTGTGGAACCAGGGTCCACTTTCAGTCCGGGGGGCAGATTCGGTCAGCTCTTTTAAAGTAAACTTAAAACTTTCCTCTTTGATTCTGCCTATAGTTAGGGCTGGCTCAGGTTAGCACGGACCAGCCCTTAGTTAAGCTGCTATAGGCTTAGACTGCCGGGGGACTTCTTAGAACACACCAAGCTCCTCTCTCACGCTCTCGTTCTACCATAATTCACGTTTTATTAATGCACATGCCTAATTCAGCTTCTTTCCGGGAGTTTTTTTGTGCTTTCTCCCCTAGCAGGTCTCCGTAGATTGTAGTTCCTTCGGGACCCTGGTCCTGACACCTACCGTGGCCCTGCTGACGCCTGCTGCTGCCATCATCATCATCATTATTATTTTAGATATTAATCATATTACTGTACTCGTGAACCAACATTACCCTCTCCTAAAGTCTCTGTGCTCTCCCTGGTCTCCCTGGTGGTGGTTGCCCCTGCAGTGGTCCTGCTGTGCGCCTGGCTCACTACTCACAATTACTTGAATCATTTCTGTCATAGGAATTGCATGTATTATACATTGTTCATTCTGTACACATCCATTGTAGTCTGTCCATCCCGGGAGTGGGATCCCTCCTCTGACGTTCTCCCTAAGGTTTCTTCCCTTTTTTCCCTCTTGGAAGGGTTTTTTCATTTTTTGGGGAGTTTTTCCTGTGCCGATGGTGGGTTTTGGGACAGAGGATGTTGTATGTGTACAGACTGTAAAGCCCTCTGAGGCAAATTTGTAATTTGCGATTTTGGGCTATACAAAATAAAATGAATTGAATCACTCAAACCTGTGAGTTATTCACCGTGGAGATGCGGAAGATATTTGATCACCCCGTTCAGGGAAAGAACGCTTCAAGGCGATTATTATCACTGCGCCAAGGGACGTGCAGTGTAGCCGATTATGGCATAGAGTTCCATATTCTAGCGGCGGAGAGTGGTTGGGACGAAGAGGCACTACAGGGTGTGTTCTATAACGGACTAAATAAGGACACTAAGGACACACTACTCTCCTATCCGAGGCACAGGGTTTGGAGGAGCTGATCAGCCTAACCACACGGATTAATAACCGAAGTAGGGAGCGTCGGCGTGAGCAGGTAACCATTTAGAGCAAATCAGTTTCCTCGTTTTTAAGTCCCCTAGGGTACCCGTTGTGCTGGGTTACCCCTGGCTGGCTAAACACAATCCTTCAGTCGACTGGTCCACTAGCGCTATTTTGAGTGATTTCTGTCAGGTTAATTGTCTACAGTCTGCTCGTCTCCAGAGTGTTCAGCAGGAGAGTTCGACGCTTGTTCCTGACCTCACTCGGGTACCTCCCGCTTATCACGACCTGGGTGAGGTATTCAGTAAACAGCGGGCGTTATCGCTACCTCCTCATCGACCTTACGATTGTCCTGCTTGCCTCAGGGCTCCCCCCCAAGGGGAGACTATAACATCTCCAGAACAGAGCAAAAGGCCATGGAGAATTACATCAGGGATTCGTTGGCAGCTGGAATCATCCGTCCCTCCTCCTCTCCGCTGGGCACAGGTTTCTTTTTTGTAAAAAAGATGGATGGCACGCTCAGGCCGTGCATTGACTATTGGGGGTTGAATAACATTTCGGTCAAAAACAAATACCCGTTACCACTGATGAACACTGCTTTTGATTCCTTACAGGGCGCTACTGTGTTCACCAAGCTCGATCTCCCCAACGCCTACCACCTGATCCGCATCCAAGAGGGGGATGAATGGCTTACTGGGTTCAACACTCCTCTGGGTCACTTTGAGTACATGGTAATTTCATTCGGTATAACAAATGCCTCGGCTGTGTTCCAATGTCTGGTTAATGACGTTTTACGCGACATGCTGGGTCGTTTTGTTTTTGTCTACCTGGATGACATACTAGTGTTTTCACAGAGTCAGGAGGAACATCAGAGGCACGTCTGCCAGGTTCTACAGTGGCTGCTGGAGAACCGGCTCTTTGTGAAAGCAGAGAAGTGCGAATTTAGCACCAGGTGCACAAGCTTTCTAGGCTATATCATCGCCGAGGGAGAGGTAAGAATGGATCCCAAGGTGCAGGCCGTCCAGGAGTGGCCCAAACCCAACTCCCGCAAGGAACTGCAAAGGTTTCTGGGGTTTGCGAATTTTTATAGGCGGTTCACAGTCAGGTTGCAGCCCCCCTAACAGACCTTACTTCCAGCCTCAGAGCGTTCCAATGGTGTCCTGGGGCAGAGTCAGCCCTCCAGGAGCTCAGGGAGCGTTTCACATCGGCACCCGTTCTCTCCCAACCAGACCCATCTCTACAGTTTGTGGTAGAGGTCGACGCGTCGGAGGTCGGAGCGGTGCTCTCCCAGAGAGCTAAGGAGGACAACAAGCTTCATCCCTGTGCGTTCCTCTCTCATCAGCTGTCCCCGGCAGAGAGGAACTATGACATCGGCAATAGGGAGTTGCTTGCAGTGAAACTGGCTCCGGAGGAGTGGAGGCATTGGTTGGAGGGGGCGGAACAACCGTTCGTGGTGTGGACGGGGGCGGAACAACCGTTCGTGGTGTGGACGGACCATAAGAATCTGGAATACATCCGGACAGCCAAACGGTTAAACTCCCGACAGGCCAGGTGAGCTTTGTTTTTTGGACGCTTTGACTTTGTCCTGTCTTACAAACCCGAATCCCAGAATGGGAAGCCTAATACCCTGTGCAGGGTCTTCTCGAAGGAGGAGGAGACGAGGAAGACGCCAGAGACCATCCTGCCGCCGAGACTGGTAGTAGGAGCCCTCCAGTGGGGGATCGAAGGAAAGGTTCGGGCAACCCTTAGGGGGGACCCGGACCCGGGTCATGGACCTCCGGGTAGGCTTTTTGTTCCTGAGGAAACGCGACCGGCCGTGTTGGAGTGGGGCCATTCATCCAAGCTGACCTGTCACCCTGGGGTTGCGCGCACCATGTCTTTTCTGCGCCAACGTTTCTGGTGGCCGGCCATGGGAGAGGACACTCGGGCATAGGTGGCAGCTTGTCCAGTGTGCGCACAGAACAAGGGCTCAAACCGACCTAGCATGGGACTATTGAGGCCATTGCCGATTCCTCATCATCCCTGGTCTCACCTAGCCATGGATTTCGTCACCGGACTTCCTGTGTCCGGGGGTAACACAGTGGTGTTGACGATTGTGGAGTATGTTTGCTCATATCCTGCCTTCGCCCAAGCTCCCATCGGCTAAGGAAACGGCGGACATTATGGTTAGGGAGATATTCAGTGTTCATGGCCTGACTACTGACATTTTCTCTGACCGTGGTCCTCAGTTTGCGTCAGCCGTGTGGAGGGCCTTCTGCACAGCCATCTGAGCTACTGCCAGCCTCTCTTCTGGGTTCCATCCTCAGACAGTCAGGGAGAAAGGGCCAACCAGACGATGGAGACGACCCTAAGATACCTGACCTCCTCTAACCCCACCACCCGGTCGGAGCAGATCCCATGGGTGGAGTACGCTCACAATACGCTTCCCACTACAGCGACCGGTATGTCACCCTTTCAGTGTGTTTATGGCTATCAGCCCACTCTGTTCCCATCTCAGGAGAAGGACCTGGCCGTACCGTCGATACAGCAGCAGTTTCGCCGATGCTGCAGTTTCATCAGACCTGGCCTCGCGCCCGGACATCTCTGCTGAGAGCCTCGGGTAAGTACCAGCAACAGGCTGTACAAGGAAAGATTCCAATAAGAAGAGTTTTCTGGTTTGCATGAAATCATTTTATTGTCTATTATCTTTCAACTCTAATAAGCGCGGGGAAAAGGCCTCTCTGGAACAAATGCCTTGTGGAGTCTGTCTGTTCGCCCAACCCCCGCAACGCGTCGCTGGTTCCTTTATCCTGGGTAATTCAGAGAGGCCACGCCCACTTCAATCAGGTATGTCCATACATGGAGACGTACGTTACACCTAGTCAACAACCTATTACCGTGGAAGCGTCTCCATTGGTAGAGCCAAACAATCTACAATTACAGTAATTTGGGACACGCAATATAGCCAAAATAGCCAAATTACAAATTTGCCTCAGAGGGATTTACATTCAGTAATCCCTGAACACATACGAAATCATCTGTCACACACATCGGCACAGGAAAAATTCCCCAAAAAATGAAAAAACCCTTCCAAGAGGGAAAAAAGGGAAGAAACCTTCCCTGTCAGCAGGACCACGGCAAGTGTCAGAACCAGGGTCAAGAAGGAACTACGATCTATGGAACCTGCTAGGGGAGAAAGCACAAAAAAACTCCCAGAAAGAAGCTGAATTAGTCATGTGCATTAAAAAAACGTGCATTATTGTAGAAAGAGAGCGTGAGAAAGGAGATTGCTGTGTCTCCCGGCAGTCTAAGCATATAGCAGCTTAACTAAGGGCTGGTCCGGGATTTCCTGAGCCAGCCCTAACTATAAGCGATATCAAAGGGTAACGTTTTAAGCTTTACCTTAAAAGAGCTGACCGCATCTGCCCCCCGGACTGAAAGTGGAAGCTGGTTCCACAAAAGAGGAGCTTGATAACTGAAAGTTCTGGCTCCCATCCTACTTTTTAAAACCCTAGGAACAACAAGTAACCCAGCATCTATGGAGCGCAGCTGCCTTGCAGTGCAATACGGTGTTACAAGCTCTTTAAGATAAGACGGTGCCTCACCAGCCTGCCTTGTAGATGAGGAGAAGTACCTTAAATTCTATTCTTGATGTAACAGGGAGCCAGTGCAGGGAAGTCAATACAGGAGTAATATGATCCCTTTTCTTAGTTCTTGTTAATACACGTTCTGCAGCATTCTGAATCAACTGGAGAAGCTTAAGAGATTTACAAGAGCAGCCTAATGACAAGCATTTACAGTAATCCAGTCTAGAAGTAACTAACACATGGACTAATTTTTCTGCATCACTTTGAGACAGAAAGTTCCTGATTTTCTAAATATTACGTAGATGAAAAAAAGCAGTCCTTGAAGTCTTCTTTATATGCGAGTTGTAGGACATATTCTAGTCAGAGAGAATTCCAAGATTCTTGACGGTTCTGGGTACCAGAGCAATCCCATCCATAAAAAGTGTATCACGTGACAGCTTGACTTTGAAGGCGCTCTGAGCCTGTTTTGTCATAGTTTAGCAACAGGAAGTTGCCGGTCATCCAAGTTTTGATGTCTCCAAGACATTCGTGAAGTCTAACAAGCTGGTCGGTCTCTTCTGGTTTGATCGACAGATACAGTTGAGTATCATCTGCATAACAATGGAAGTTTATGCAGTGTTTGCTGATAACATCGCCCAAAGGAAGCATATTGAGTTAATAAACTCGAAGTACAGAACCTTGTGGGACTCCGTGACCAACATTGGTGGTCTTCAAGGATTCACCGTTTACAAGCACAAACTGGGATTGATCCGATAAATAGGATTTAAACTAGCTGAGTGCAGTTCCTTTGATAACAATCAAATGTTCTAGTCTCTGCAACAGGATACAATGGTCTATGGTACTGAGGTCCAGCAAGACAAGAGATGAGTCCTTGGTCCGATGCAAGTGGAAGATCATTCATAATTTTCCCCAGTGCTATTTCTGTGCTATGAAGCACTCGAAATCCTGACCAAAGCATTGTTTTGTAGAAAGTCACGTAATTCATTTTCAATGGATTTCTCAAGGATCTTAGAGAGGAAGGGAAGACAGAGATCTGTAGTTAGCCAACACCTCTGGAGCAAGAGTAGGTTTCTTTAGAAGAGGTTTAATACTACTAATACAACCGATACGACGATTAATACGACCTACTACTGCGGTCCAAAGGAATACACGGCTCGACAGAGCTGTGACTTTGTCAGTCTGGCTACAGTGCTGAAGAGAAACCTGGGGTTGTTTTTATTTTTCTCTATTAATGATGAGTAATAAGATGCTCTTGCGTTACGGAGAGCCTTCTTATATGTTTTAAGGCTGTCTTGCCAAACTAGCCTAGATCCTTCTGATTTGGTGGAACACCATAATCGTTTCTGCACAGTTTGCTTTAGGTTCCGGGTTTGAAGGTTATACCACGGACCATGGTGGCTTTTATGGCACGCACCGGTTGAGACAGCCACGGAGCCGGAGGGGATTGGCCAGTCCGTTGTGTCGTAAGAGGGCAGAGAGAGTCTAATAAGGGGGGAAACAGTTGAGAGGAGTAAAGCGACTGCTGGACAGCAATACGGACTCGGCCGTATTTCTAGAGTGTCGGCTAGCTTGGCTAGTGTTCCGGATGCAGGCCCGTTTTTTTTTAGATCACAGCCCAGTGACGGCAGTGTCGTACGCCAGATTCAGGCCAGTGTATTTGGCCCGATTCTGGGGCGTCATTCATCCCGAGTCAGACGAGTCGGCCCGTGCCAAGCTCAAGCTGGATCTGGGCCAAGTCATTTTCGCTCGCTTGGCATCTGCAGAGCTGCCAACTTTTCAAAAAACCTTGGAGTGAGATTTTGTCGGGGGTGACCAAAATTTTGCCGCGCACGCAGCCACACACGTTGGTGGCTCAAATATCAGGAAATTGGAATTCATTTGGCGTAGTACCCATGTTGTACCCTGCATTCTGGTGGTTTGTGGGGCCCAAAGTCGTTGATAGGGGCGGCCTACTGGAGATGGACAACATTGGTTACATTCTGTGAAGCAAAGACATAGCTGATGGTCCACCCCCAGGACATTTTGGTTTAAGTAGATGTTATTTCATGCATTCTCGTGGATTTTTGGGTGGTATGCCTGAACTTATTCTGATTTATGTTCATCTGCTCATGACTTGTTGGGCCTTCTAGACTTGAGCTGAACATTCAACCAGAAAACTATTGCTGTGCCTCAATGACTGTCTATGTACCACAATATAGCCTAATTAATAGACCTGTGTTTAAGATTAGACCAATTTAGGTTGATTGACATTTTGATTACAATGGTATTCAACTAATTCTTAACTGAAACCTAACCTATATTGTTAATAATTGTATTCTTAAGAGCACTTAATGATTTATGTTCAGCAAAAAATGACACAAGTTTAGTTAAGGAAAAATATTTTTCATTATCAAACAAAAAAGTGCAACAAATAAAGTGCTTAAAGTGTTTAAACAGTAGCCTTTCAAAGCAAAACAATGGATACACATAATATAAATACACATAAATAAAATAACAAAAAATTAGGTATTAAGAAGGAGATCAGAAGCTGGTTAGTAATTTTTTAAGATTTGTGGGCAAGGTTGTACTGGCCTGTGGCCTTCTTGGAGGCCTTGATGACCGCTGAGGGGGGCTCCCATCTGAAGCAGGGCTCCAGGTCGGCCATCTTTATGGCCATGATGGAGGACAGGGTGCCATCCAGTGCCAGGCTATTTCTGGTTTTTGTTTTATTCAGTCCGACAACTGAAAACACCCTCTCAGCATCAGCATTTGAATGTGGCAACACCAGGACCAGCTTGGCGACGGCAGCAAGCCTCTGAAATTCTTTGGCTCCTGTCACCTATTGAAAATGAACCAAGAACAAAATGGAAAAGCATACCATATTTTGTTTTGATTAATACTGTAAGTATACTGTAACAAACTTCAGATACAACATGCATAGATTGCATCATGTATGACACAATATATGCATTCATCAATAAAAGCAACAGATGTAGTCAAGCCACACCTGCCAAAAAACAAATACAAAAAAAAATGTATACCTTATGTTTCCGGGTTGCCATTCCAGCCCAGAAGCTTTCCATATCCGTTTCTTCCTGAAGGGAGGTTGTTAGCATTGTCTGATAATTTAAAAACTCCTCACCCAGGTGGTCATGCTCCTCTGGCCCATGGTATGGGAGGAGATGGGGGAACCTATTTATGAAAGTAGAGTTACAGGTTGTTTAGTTATAGGTATATTGTCATTAACCAGCAGCAGTTCATATACATCTTTAAGGAAAAGCTATAAAAGGATAAATCATGTGCAGTTTAGGAGTGAACATACCTCATCATAAGCATTTTAGCTAAGATGGTAGACAATAATTAAGGAAAAAAACTAACCTTTCAACAAAGTAAAGGACATCTTCAATGCCACTTTCAGCCCTCTGCCGCACATCTACAAATTTTGAGTGTTTGATCACTGGCTCTTCCAGTGGCAGCTTCCTAAGTGCATAGCCCACAGCACTTGTGAAGAAACTTAACACAGCTTCATGGAATGAATCCACCTGCCGTGGTGTGAGGTCACCCTCATCCAGATATCTGGTAAGTTTAGCCCTGGTTGTGAACCCAATGTTCAACTTTTTCCCTGTACAGATACAGCATATCAGGTTAACATAAATGGTTTAACATACTGATGCAGCAATATCAGCTTGACGCATAGGGCAAGAAATCCAACCAGAAGCTCATTGTTGGGAGGACTACCACAAACCTTAGGTTTCTACTCATGAAGTGGCAAAAGGCTAGGTACAAGGCTAAATATCACATTTTATCTATAACATATCACAGTGTATGATCATAATAATAGTCAAACACTAACCTGGCAAATGGTTTGCCTTCTCTTCATAGGCAATTGCACAAGGCTCCTCATGGCCTTGCAGAGCTGCTGGAACCATACATTTTGAACACAGCTTGCGTACAAATTTCACCATCTATGACCAACATTTACAGAAATAGTATTAGATCCCTGCAGATATCAGCAAGAAACACAGAAGGGAAAAACAGCAAGATCCAAACCCACCTCATCATGTAACAAATATATGGCTGACTGCTGTCTCTGGAGAAGCAAGTTGAAGTCAGTGAAGGTTGGTACGGTGGCTTGGTAGAAGAGCAGGTACACTTCTGTCATGGGGTCAGTAAACTCCTGCACAAGCCTCTTGAATCTGGCCTGATTTTCATCTTGAATCAATTAATAAATAACACAAAACAAGAGGTTGTCAATAAGTATGTGACTAACAATCCATGTAGTTGCTGCATAATGAAATTGAAAATTGATGACCATACTTGCAGATTTGAAGTAGCTCGCGAGAGGTTCGTAAAGCCTCAGAATTCGTGTCACGCAACGTTCAAGGCTTAGCCAACGAACTGAGCTGTGCAGGAGGACCTCCATGTATTCAGCTTCATGCAGCTCACAAAACTCTGTTTCAAACATTTAATTCCATATCATATCTTTTCTTAAGCTCTGCATTTCAATATTACACTTAATAGTATCAAACATGCATACCTGTCAGGTATCCTTTACGATTTGTGCTACCTTTGAACCAGTAGCCGAGGTCCACTACCATGTCCTCCAAATCAAAACCAGACACCTGCAATGCATTAATCAAATCATAACATTCAGTCAATGCATGTAATTAGGATACAAATATGAAGTTACATGTAGAGATAAATCAGGCCTTAACTCACTTTAAAAAATCCCCCTCCTGCAGCTTTGGCAGTGTTGTGTGCCACATGACAGGGACAGCCATGAATGTAGGTGTTGGGGTGTTTCTGGAGCACCCTAGAGGCGATTGAATTTCGTGGTCCAATGTTGACAGCTGCATTGTCCACTGAGAGAGCCACGCAGTTCTCCCAAGGGATACAATGCTCCTCTAGGGTGGAGTTAATTTTGGCGAAGATCTCGCTTGCTGTTCCACATGCCTTCCCACTTGTTGTACACATGCCCAAAAATCGGTGGACAACTTTGCCTCCCATGAAGACCCGGACAGTGAGCGGGTTCATCTTTTGCGCTCCTATAATGACGAGTTAGAATTATACCAATGTACATGTTGTTCGATGTTTACACAAAGCAAATGTTTTGCAGAAGAGATAAATAGTTTGGGATATACCTGTGTCATTTGACCCATCCGTAACAAGGGTGTATGGGCCGTTTTTGAGCTCTTTCACAAGCTCTAGGGTGAAATAAGGCGCCAGCGCTTCATTAATGATGCAGGATGATTTAGTCCTGGCACACCTGTAGTCCTGCGCCGTCTTAGAATCTCCAAAACAATCTTTAAGGAGAGGCCCCAGGTGGTCTGCAAAGGCTAGAGGAACATTATGGACCACCAACCCAGCTGTCATTTTTACCTCAGCCCTTCTTGTCTGTAAGAAAATAAAAATGATTAGTCTTCCCAAAAGACCACAGTTTATTTCAAATGGACACCTGTGATAATAGGGCACAGGTAAAAAACACATTCAGCAACTAAGATCTCAAATTAAGAAAATTGGACTGTAATACACTGAAATACAAACCACAAATTAGTCAAAACTATCAACCATGAATTTACCGTATTCAACTAAGACACAAAACTCTTGACTGAACCTTGACAGGACTATTACACACATCATACCTTAACCTCTTGTGCAGACATCCCTCCAACAGGGGGAACGGGCATTGTGTATTGTGATATTGTGGCTGTGGACTGAAGAGCTCGTTCCTTTTCTTGGTGGCCTTTAGTTTTTATGTGGCGCACTACATCGGTCACACCCTGGTGGCAACATGAGTTCTCAACACGGCACACTGCACACCAGTAGTGCGTGTTGAGGCTCCCTCTTGTAATAAAGGGCCACGTAGAGGTCCACTCATTTTGAAAGAGGGTTCTATATGTTGCTGCTCCAGCCAGAGCACGCCTCTTCTGGCCCTGTTGTTGGATTAGGGGAGTCTCTTCTGTCTGTCCCTCTGTGTCTTCTTCCATCTGCACTGTTGGTTGGTCTATTTGCACTGTTGGTTGGTCTATTTGTCCTGTCTGTTGCTCTTCTGCATGTGCTTCTATCGCTCCTGTCTGTTGCTCCTCTACTTGTTTGTCAGTTTGTCCTGTCTGTTGCTCTCTCTGTCCCGTCTCCGGCTCTCTCTGTCCTGTGTGTTGCTCCTCTGTCTGTTGCCCTGTTGTTTCTATCATTTGGTCTGACTGTTCTGGCTGTTCTGACAGTGTGTTTGTCTGTCTTTTCTGACTTGGCTGGTTCTTTAAATAATATAACAGACTTCCCTTTTGTCCTGGGCCTGGCAAAGGTCTTTTACGAGACATCTTTGCTCCCTTAAAGAATTAAAATGGTTTTTAATAACTCTACTCTCATTTACAAAAACATGCCTAATTCTATTGCACAAATTTCCTGTCTTTATGTTAAATTCTTTGGAATACATCTTACCTGTTCAAAGTGCTGTTTGGAAAATTCTTGAGAGGGTCTTTTTCTTTGGCCTGTAAATAAAAAGATAAATGCTATGTGAGCAGCCTTAATAAACAATGCTATGATGTTTTGAGCATGCAGTATACCAAGAGGTTAACAAGGTGCTCTCCTGCTGCTTGTTATGACAGCTGAGTTTACATTCACCACTCAAAATCACACGCACAAACACAACAAATAATTTCTTTCAAGATTTAAAGTTTAAGAGAGTGAGTACTTAATTGAACCACATGTCATTAACATACCTTAGTCTTTGCTCCTCCTGAGTTTCTCCCGCGGTTGTGTCTGTTTGAAAATCTTCTTCTGTTGCTAACTTCGGGACTCTTTGGGGTAAATAGGATGTCTATGCAGCGAATGGGTTTACAGATGCGCTCCTTAGCGCCATCTATTGTCGGGGAGTTTGAAAAGGAACGAACGCGCTTCGGCCCAAAATCAGATTTTTTTTTTTGCCGTGAGAAATTGGTTGTGTGGCGTGAGTGCGTGTGAAAACATGCAAAAGCGTGTGTCACACGGCGAAACCGTGAGAGTTGGTAGGCCTGCATCTGGTCAATGAATTAGTACAATAGCCCTATGAGGGACACACTGGTTATAAACAATATTCTGTATATTCTGATATTATTGGTTAACAGATATCAATAATTATAATAGTAATATTAAATAATAGTTAAATGTTGATGGTTATTCCGTGTATTGAATTTACTCGTTCACACTCTTTCTAAAAATAGCTAGCTAGCTAGATTAGTGTCAACATTGGCCACTACAATATTCTTACTACTATAATATACTTTCATTTGCCTCAAGTAAGCCTAAATGTAAGCAGGTAACAATTGTTAACAATTTACAGACAGCCACATTCTGTAACTACCTGTATTTACAATCTGATTTGGTGGATGGTGTACTTTGAGCTAAACTCCTTGTCGGCTAACGTTACTAACCCTCGCTGTCGTTGACGAGGCGTTACTTGGCAGAGTGAGAAAGCCAATAATGCCTAATTATTGGGACGGCTGAAGAACATTTTTAGGGGGCTTCAACTCCTCTTAAATAGGCCTAACACCGCCGTTGTGTTTTCATGAGATCAAGAGTAAAAATACACTGCTCTGAATCCTTTATATTGGTGGAAAATGGTGAACCATTGAGTCAGACTGCCATACCGTTCAGGAGTGCGCTGTTAGGGTCCCCATCTGCTTATCAGTTTTCCCCCCCTGTCTGTGCTTTTGTTTTTTTGTCAACCTAGAGTTTCCAACCCTGTGTTCCGCCTCCTGTCCCGCCCCTCTCTCAAAAGCTCAGCTGTGGCTCATTCCGGGGTTGTTTTTTTGTTTGTTCACTTCCCAGGTTGTATGGGTAATAAAATAATTTGGCTACAAATCGAACTGCTATGGGTGTGCATTTGGGTCCACCAACTACACCCCTTTACATGCGCAGGTTAGGAAAAGAAAATATTTATATATATAAGCTAAACCCTGTAGTGCCATCAAGATAAAGCACAGGATTTTAAAGTGAATTCTCGGATGAACAAAGCCAATGAAGTGATTAAAGTGTAGATCATATCAATCATTTCCATGGTGATAGATGATGACCTCATCTCCTCCACCCTCTTCCACTTTTTGTCCTCCTAATCCTATTTATAAGGATCCATCTTCTACATCACACATTCCTCTCAAGGCCCCCTTCGATGACAAGTGATGATGATCAACGACACATTTCATCTTTACCTTTCAAACACATGGAGCATGGGCCCATTTGTACAATAATTCCCCCACCCCCACAACATACTGTGTAAATCGTGAACATGAGAGCAGGACAGAGTCCATTCCATACGCATCGACAGCTCGGTCCTCCAATTTAAAGGGTATGTCTGGGAGTTCAGTCTGCAGCAAAAGGGCCCATAATTGGCATGCTTCTTGTCTTATTAAAGGGGAAAGCACTGGGATGGATCCACTAAGCCAGATCTTGGCCTTTATTAGAATGGCGTGTAAACAGAAGCACACACAGAGACAGCTAAAGGCATTACTCATCACAGTGTTTTGTTCTCAAGCAGCAAATTAACCAAGTAATTAACCATTGTAAATCAAACTTTCCCTGACTGGAATGTTACTCCGCTAAAAACAGTTAAGAATTCGCAATGAGCAATTTTATTCTTAAGTGCAACTCTGAAGGGTACTTGTAAATAGATATTTCTATGTTTAATACGATTCTGCAAATAAGCAGAATGGTTATGTATTCGCAAAACAATTACAGGTCGATCTCAAAAGATTGGAGTTTTTGTTTCAAGACAATTTCCTTTTGCTTCTTGGTCAGATTTACAAGAATTTTCTCTCTTGATAAAACTATCCCCTTAATTTCTTCTCAGTCTTGAAGCTCATAACGCAGGTTTTTTTGTGATGTCTCTGGACAAAGACAGGGTTGAAAGATTCACAGCTCCTCTCCACCAGCTTCTGGTTCAGTAACAAGGTTTAACAAGTCTTGGCCATTCGATGCTCAAGGTCTTAATCCCCCAGGGGAGGAAACAAAGACTTGTCAAAGAAAAAAAGTATTCTTGCTTCTTCTTACTGCTCAGAGTCATGCTGGCAATAAAGAGACCTATTCAAAATCTTGCCGCCCCCACTGAGCTGGCAACTATCATCAGTCCCACGGCCATACCAGCCCCAACTTTATTACTGCTCATGGCTGTGCTAGCAGCTTTTTTTGTTAGTGCCCTATTTAGAATACGCTGACATGTAAACTAATTGGACAATTAGCAATTTGCTGTTTAGGTAAGTGTGCTGAAGTATTGGTGAGTTAATATATCCTCTGTCAGCTGTGTAATAGGTTGGAAAACTTGAAAGTGCTCTGGAGAGGGTTTGATGGAGATGGCACATAAACAATTATCATGTTACCCTAGTGGTTCTCCTTAAGAGCTCGTTTTTCCAATGTTGGCCAAATAAGCTCCATGAGAAAATTGTTGGGCTCCACAACAAATGTGCTCTATACATTGCCCACTCTGCAGCATAAACACCGTAGAGCAGAGGTCACTAACTAGCGGACCGCGGTCAGGATCCATACCCAGAAAACAGTGAGATGAAGAAGGTGAAAGAAAGAGACAGGTGAGAAAAATAAGCTTTCTCAAAAGAGAAAAGTGGACAGCGAAAGTAAAGCATTTAAAACAGAATGGGTGGACTCATTTCTGTTCATACTTCTCACTGGGAGCAGCACTAAACACTGTTTTTATAAATGGCTGACACTGTCGAGTCCGAACAGAAAAAGAGAAATGCAAGCTTTCCTTCCCTCTATTTTAACCAATTTATTTTCTCTTATTTTGAAATGCAGTCGTACTTTTATTTAGTTAAAGAGAGAACATAATTCATGCCAGTCCCACACATACATATACTCCCCTGCTTTCCTCAGATTGTCTTTGTTACCCCAGGAACTCATCGCTCTCCAGGATTTCCTTCCAGTGTTTGCTTTTGTGGTTTTTGACTTTGCCTGCTCTTGACTTTTGGATTTTACCTGCTCTCTGTTGGAACTGTTTGCCTCCATTGACTGACCGAATAAAGAACCGTGACTATTAACCCACCCCGTCTCCTGTGTTTTTCTCTGCTCTTGAGACTCTGTACTGACCAAGAACTGACATTTCACTTTACTTGTGAAAAAGTGAGGTGACTGAATTTTTTTATTCTGTTGTCCCTTGTAGTATTTGTAGTAAGAAAAGCATTCAATTATATGTGTTTATTGAGCGCCAGAAGAAAGGAAGAGAAAGAGAAATCCTTATAGGAAGTCCTCTAATAAAGTGCATTTTATTGTCTCTGTATGCCTGTCCACTGTTCCTGTGGGCCATTATTCAGAAATTCTAATTGTCCAAAAATATCCCATTGGATTTAAAACCAATTTGTCAGTTATCCTGTTTACAGTGACTAAACATTTTATTCATGGTGCCTTGCATATAGGAATTTGTCTCTGGTTTGGCTTTTCTGCTTCAAAGTGCAACCCAGTTGCCAGAAATAATGTTGGCTTATGGTGTCCATGGATATTGTCACGGTGTGGTTCACTTCCTGTTGTATTTTGTAGTTTTCTGCCACTCGTGTCCCCGGGTAACTTCACTTCCTGCCTTGTCCCGTCATCCCCTGTGATTGTCTAATAGTTTCCACCTGTGTCCAATCACCTGCACCTCCCTTGTGTATTTAAGCAGTGTGTCTCTTGTGTCACTTGTCGCGTCATTGTCTTTCGTCACGCATGTTCTCGTCTCTTATTGTGGATGGCTGTAGTTTCTTGCCTGCTGTTTTTCCTCCCGGTTCCTGTGTTTTTTGCCGTTTGACTATTAAAGTCCTTTTGTTTCCTGCAAAGTCTGCGTTTGAGTCCTGCCTCCCACCCGCATCCCTGACAGATATGGCATCAGCCAATCAGAAACGCGCAATGTCACTACTTAAGGTTAGAACAAAGATGTTTGTATTAAAATGACAATGTATTTATTGTGAGTAATTTAAACAACCACCCTTAGTGTAATGTTACTTAACCAGCATTAAATAAACATTTACTTTTTGGTTTTCCTCATGAAATAGTCAGCGGTCTCCTGGGTGAAAGTCTTTGTGTTTGTCTGACTCACTGAACCAAAATGCAAAACCTTGATGTTCAACGTATCCATTGTGGCCAAAAACGGCAACATTGTAATAGCAGATAATATCTTTACCAAAAGTACTTGGTTTAATCGGACAAATATTAATAATTACATACTTTTACGTGTGAAAAGTTAAAACGTGGAGCAATAAAAGAAAAATAAATTCTACTGTTGTGTAAAGAAAGAAATCCTCGCTATTGATCATGGAATGGGTTCAACCAACCAGCATCTGCCTGATGTAATAGTACACATTGGGGATTTGAAGTCTGCCCACCAGCTGTTTCCACGTTGGCAAGCCCCATACACAAGTATATCACCTTTTGACATAAAATGGTCATCTAGGACACTCGATCTTACATCTCTACAACCTAATGGAGGGCAAAAAATAGAGAGAGAAAGAAAAGATAGATGGCCAGGAAGATTGGAAGAGTGAGGCAGACGAAGAGAAGATGGCTGTTGGAGGAAGTGGGGATGCAGCGTCTTGCTCCAAGATTTTGATCATGAGGACGTGTGTCAGATGCAGGGACATAAATGATGGATCTCTTCAGACCCATCAATAATACCCAAAGAGGGCCTAATGGAGATATAAAACTGGACAGATAAGATGTTTTGCTTGGAGCTTTCATAAATCAGCCACTCAGAATGACCTATATAAAAGCCAATAGCAATGGCGGGCTGCATGAATAGCAAATGGATGCTACAGGAAGTATTACTGTTATTGTAATTATCACAAAACTCCTGGATGCCTTAAGCGAATGTTTCAAATATCATGATAAAATGCATTGGGTTTCAACTAAAAGAGGATATCATTCACAAATGATTTATAATCTTGAGACTGATGTCTCTTAATAATACAGTAACAGAGACCTTACAGGCTGCCAGTTTTTGGTGTGAAGAGCTTCGTCTCCTTACAACCAGTTGCTTTTAATGACATTAAACAAAGCAATCAAATAGTCTTTCAATGTAAGTGCCTTCAACAGTTTATTACAGTACATATATGCACAAATCAATCACAGGAAACAGCTCCTTAATGCAGTCGCTCTGAACTAGTGGGTGCGCGTGGAGAAGTTTGTCTGCTCTGACTGTAGCTGAGAGGCACCGCTGGGAGTGTGCTACCTGTGCCTGCTTTTGGAGGGAGGGGGGAGGGCTCACGGCAGCACTCGCTGCTCATTGAGAAAATGAGAATACCACCCCTCAACGAGGGGTTTTGTTGTTGGTACAACAACGATGTTATCTAACATTAACGACAACTTTTATACAGTATTTTAGTACCTGAACATCAAAGTAAAACATTCATTTAACCACGTGAGGGTGGAGGTAGGAATGAAAATGATGGCATGACCAAGAAGTGTTTTTTCCAGCGCCGTAACAACATCTGTAACTGGAGAGGCAGCACTTCTGTGTTCTATGGCTTTTTACACAGATGAATTAAGAGTGATGGAGGAAGGAGAGGGACAAAAAAGAGAGGCGTAATTAGGGAGCAAGATGGACAGGATGTGGGGTGGGGGAGGAAAGACAGTACGAAAAGGGGGAATGGAGGAGGGGAGAGGCCAACAGAGACGGTTTGAGCAAAAATCATTTAGTGTTAAGCTAAATGCCAACCAAGAATAGAATTTGAATCAATCAAGCCCAGCTATCTGGCTGGGGAATTAATACATCCCCCAGAAAGCATTGCCTTAACCCCACTGGCTGCAGGATGCCACTTGTTTTCTTAAGTCTCTGTGAAAAGAGACCATGCTCATTGATAGTATGTGCTACAAAGACACTACTCCTCATGAGAAAATGACAATCAAACAGACTAAGAAAAAATCCACCAACCAAAATAACCATTTTAATGGAAAAGAATATACTGTATATTGAAAGACTTGTGTCAGCTTGAAAGCACACTAAAAGCCAACTTGTGTCTTCATAAGTGGAGCAGTTGCTTTGATCGCTTTCTCCGCTACAGGTACGGTGCTTTCCGTGCAGGTTTGACGGAGTGGTTTGGTCCCTCTACATCTCACACTGTGACTATGAGACAAACGCAACCGTCCTCAATATCAAAGACTCCTTTGGAACAACAGAAGGGAATGTAAGGTCAGCTGCATTCCAAGCGGCCCCCGTTTCTTAGCTTCTGATAATTTGCAATGCAATCCAGGAAAGCTGAAAGACACTTGAACTAGCAGTCGTGCATTGAACTTCTAATGACACATTTTTAGGGTTTATGTTAAAAAAAGGAATTCAGTTTTCATGTTCTTAAGAATGTAGCAACTTCTTTTTCATTTTTTGATATTGATGATATAATGGATTGTCCCACCAAAATCATATATCCCCCATTTATCACCTTAATCATTTCCTGCAGATTTCTCAAGACCATATTTAGTGAATGCATTCATCTTTCTTGTGTTGAGCCTGTGGACAATGACGGATAGCCTAACTTTTAAGATTTAAGGACTTCTCCTGCCGGACAAGGTGACAGTCATTATTATTGCTTATTCTCAAGCAGCAATTTTTCCAACGGGTGGTCAATGTAATGGTTGTGTGGCTTTATGGTTAGTAAATACTCAATGGCACTTGATGTTCACCGAAAAGCACAGTTAAGATCATCACATAGAAAGTAAACATAGTAGAATAGAAAACGTGTACACTGCATATCCTGGTACACGATGCTGTTCAAATGGCATATTTTTTTTCAGTTATTTCCTCAATCATTTTTCTTTGGTGCCAAATTGTTTGGTTATTTTAAGGCGCAAAAACAACTTGGTTAGTTTTAGTTGGTGTGTTTTACTTTAATTTTGGTGAGACAGTTTAACACTTGGTGAAGATTAGGGAAAGAGGGAAAAGTACACACTTAAATTTGAGCTCCCAAACTATGGGGCGCCGTTTGTAAAATGTCGCACGTTCTAAAATCCTGTGCAGTTTTGCCACATTTAGCATTATCATCATGTTATCATGTAACATTTTACAAACGGCGCCCCATACCAAACATCCCAAGAACCCTACAACTTTATCCAACAACGGTTGAGGAAAAATCATGCATATGGTTAGGGAAGAAGTTTATTGCGGGTGATGCATGATGCAAATTTTATAATTCAAGATTTTTTTTTCCAGAACCGATGGTCTGGATCCAAATCAACCAAATGAGCAAAAAGCTCCTCTTCCACGACTGAAGTCACTCACCAAACAAGTAAACTGAAGACCCTCTTTGCAATTTTAGAAGACTTCAAATCTTCATTATTCATGCATCGCTCCCACGCTCCCCGTACAGAAACATCCTTATGTTGCATGTGGCCAGTCAGAGGTCACGACCCTCATTAAGAAGATGCAACAGAAGGTTTGTCTGCAAGACGTTTGATCTGAATTAGAGTGTCTTTCTTTTAGCATGTTGTGTAGTCCTTTGCTGTCTCTGCTGCTGTGCTGCTAATGCTGTGAAAAAATACTTTCCTGTTTGCCCGCATTACCATTTCAGTATGTAATCACCTAGCTCATGAAAATTGCAAAGGCAGTGAATAATTTAAGGTGGCTGCCTTAAAAAGTATGTGTTGTACGGTGTCATAACGGTGTTGGTAGATACAGGAAAGCAAGTGAAGTAGATAAAACCTTTTTTTTTTTGTTGCTCCTTTATATTGTTCACATTACTTATTCCTTTGTTTCCAATATGGTTTATTGTTACTTGAGGGTATGCTTACATTAAGATGAGGAACGACCCACAAGTTTAATCTCCAATGTAATTGAGCACATGTTCTGCACCACAAATGGTAGGGAAATGTTGCAGGACAGAAAGAGCCAGCAACGTTACAGAAACTCTAGATGATCAAGACTGGACCTTGTATCGATCCAGACTTCAAATAACAATTATTTCACAATAACTTGACACAATAACGGCAGCATTGGGCAGTTCAAACATTTCTCCTGGCTGTACAAAAGCACCAAAGCATTGATTGAAGCGTGGGAGACCTGCAGTTATGTTGTTTGTTAAACAAGTTATGCCCCAGAACATTAAAACCAGTACACTGTAAACAAATCAAGGGGGTTCAACTTACAAATACAAGTTCAATTGCTGCCTTACACTTGAGTAGAGTGAAATTGAATTTACAATTTGGTACAACTCATAATTTTTTGTTTAATTTAGCTATGGATTGCTCTCTGCAACTTCAACTTAGCAATGTAAGTTTAAAACAAACTTTCTGTTCACTAGGTCTAACTAATTATTCAACTCTCTTTGAGTTAGGAGGAAATGTTGAAATTAATTTCCTAGTTAGCATACATTTTTTAAAATGACAATCTATAGTTATAAGAAACACCATGTCTTGTTGCAAAAATCATTTATTTCTTGCATTAAAAGTTTTTACATTATAACATGCAGATATCTAACTTCTCTACTGTATTTAAACTAAATATTCAGTGGAGTTTAACAGAATATTCACAAAAACGTCAGACAGAAAAACCTTAAAATCAATGTAAAATGGTCTTCATCAATTTCCAAATCAGCAGCAACCCCATACATCTTTCTTGAGGTAGTTCAAAATGTCTTTAGTGTCTGCAGCTTTGTAGATCTCTTGGGACCAGGTCATCAACGACTGCGTCCAGCTTGGCCTCGTAACAGCCCTGCTTCGGATCAAGGACCAGAGAGTAGAAATGGTCCGCCGTGCTCACATTGTGGCACATGAATGTTGCTATCCGGTGGCGCACTCCTTCGCTGTGAAAGTTTTTTGGCTAGATAAGTGTTTTTAGCAGCAACCACGCATTTAATGTTGGAGAAACACGGATAAAACAGTTAATCTTACATGGACCGGGACAGAGGTGCAGAGGTCAGTGAAGTTCGGCCGGCCAGGCAGACCCGTTTCCAGCCAGACTCCCTGCATGCGCTGCAGCAAGTGGCCGACTGGTCCTCCTCCATTGAGGGTAGCCACCCATCTCGTAAAATACGTACTTATCCCGTATTTGAGAATAAAGTAGCACTTCCGGTTTTGAATCAATATGGAACAGGGTTTGTCCCGTATTTGTCTTCAATGCAGCATCCCAAGCAAATAATCCCAGCCGAATTCTGTGAAGACTCGTCTTATTCTGCCCTTTCCTGGGTAATACTCGCTGCCATCCTTGGTTTGATTGGTTTGCTTCAGAATCACAGCCAATCAGAGTCAGAGGAGGCCGGGTCTCTTGGAGTGTCAATTTGAAAGAATGACAGAGGCAGCTCCAGGTACCACCCCGCATCCAGCTCTGAAGCGAAAGCGGATGCAAGAGTACCGCGAGAGTGGGAGGAATACTTGGCTGGAAAATGTTAGAGGAAATTAATATCAACCCAATTGCACAATTTGTCGCTGAGTGTTCTGTGTAGCACACGGTGGCCTGTCAGATGTGCGACAGCATGTCTCAGGAAAGCAACATTACCGCAATGCTGCTGGAGCTCACAGGAGTCAACGCATCGTCTCCCAGTTTTTCATATCTCAATCATCTCCTAAGGCAGATGGCGTAGACATTTTTAAGTGTTCATTAAGGTTGTGTGCAGTCAGACAAATAAGCATTATTTTAATAAGTGCTAAGAGGGATGTATTTAATACATATTAATATAGTGCCTAATAAATCTGTGTTCACACCACATTATACAATTACTCAAGTTCATTAGCAATTTCTGATCCTACTGCCCTCAGGGTTACAGCAGCGGTGTACCACACGGTGAAACACAACTTCAGCTGAAACAGTGCTGATTGTGGACACAAACTCAACCAAAAGGTTCTGCATAACACCAAAATCTTAAAGAACATGTCCCTTGGAAGAACTAAGGCAGAAGCAATGGTCAAAGATAGCCTTGCTCCAAAGGCAGTGGCTGATGTTGGTGACATCTTAACATCAGGTAAACCCCTCCCATTCTCCATACAGACGGATGCATCAAATAAAGGGAACAGGAAGATGTTTCCCCTTGCTGTACAGTATTTCAGGCCAGAAACTGGGATTAGCAACAAAATGCTTGAATGCAGATGAGTCCGCGGGTGGGATTATGGATTATATAGAACAATGCCTTGATACATTTGGATTATCATTAGAACAATTTACAGCGTATAGTGCAGACCATACTAATGTAAATTATAGAATCCACAACTCTGTCTTCACCAACCTAAAGAAAGAGCAAGATCTGCCATGCCCATATTGTGCACAACACAGTAAAGCATGCTCTCGACCAGCTCACTGGAAAATGTTGTAAAATGTTGTGCTAACAATCTATGGCCACTTCCCCACATCTGCCAAAGAGTTTTGCCAGTTTTGTGATGTGGAGTTCCGCGACATGTTTCAACAAGGTGGCTGTCCCTCAATCCAGCCATCTCCCGGTTAATGCAATCCTGGACTGCTCTCAGGTCTCATTTCATCACCCTGGGGGTAGAGTGTCCCAAACAGATCAGAGCTTTGTTAAAGCCTCAACTGAAGAAGATGCTGATCAAGTGGAAGTTTATCTCCTGTTCTCAAATAACATCCTCTCCCTCTTTGAGGATGTTGTAAAGAAGTTGGAAAATGATTCAACCACATGTGTTGAGTTATATTCCATCATGTCTACTGAGGTAGGTCCATGGGAGAGGTAAGAGGGTTGGTGATGGAGCTGAGGTATCTTGCGGCCAGATGGCTCCACCCCCATGCCTTATATGGACTTCCTGCCTAACAAGGAGAGGGTGGGAGCAGTTTAGTAATTAGGGGAGCATAAGAAGGGGATCAAACAACCCAACAGGGAGGAAGAAGGAGATAGAACAGACAAGACCAAGTGAGACATAGTAGGGAAAAGAAGAGTACAACCAAGTGTAAGATCAACTGGATTGACCTGGACTGGCTGACTATCAGCCAACTGCTTTGGAAGAGGATCCGCTTGTGTATGACCTAGTAAAAGAAGACGACGAGAATGGCTTGGGCATGGTGACGTGGTGTTGAGCTTATCCTCCGACACGATCAATTATTCTAAATCAACTGTACCTAGTGGCATGTGTTCTTGAAAAGTGACGTGGAAACCCACAACGCCACACAACGCCCCTAAACCCTAAACCCCTAACGCCACACAACCTTCAAGCAAAAACTCTAACGGAAGAGTTTTATGGCTACTTAACAAAAGTGACGCTGCAGCATCTTACCCACGTGATGCAGATCGGGTAGATTTCACAGATTTTCTCAACACCGCAATCTCATACTGTGGCATCACACGGGGCCAAGTTGCAGATGGGTGCTACTTCCCCTTTAAGGGACAACTGGCCCCCTACAAAATAGCGACCGCAGACAGAACTACACTTCCCAGAAGGCCTCAACTTACACAGGTGTACGTGATTAGGCCACCTGATTAAAGGCGGGACATGGAGAAGGCGAGGAGGAAACCGAGAGGATGCACCGAGAGGATGCACCGGGAACTGCAGCCCTGGCTGCTGCTCTGACATGTCCCATGTTGAAGTGTCCCTGAGCAAGACCTCTAACCCCAGGCAAAACTGAATGTCATGGCCTGGGTGATTATATTCCAATGAGCCTAACTAGTGTTAGCGGTAGACATTTCAGCCACAAGACAAGTAGTCCATAAACTGACTACAGTCCCTGTCATTAGCTGAATGTTGGATTGATTCAATTATATTTTTCTAAATGTCCTTTGAAACAATATTGATAGGACTTCCTATACTGCTCAACAACCATTCTATCGTGTCTAGGTCCAGTTTTCGGAATTTACGCGGCTCAATTGTTGAATGCTAACGTTAAGGTACTTTAACTTTTAGGTTAGTTCGCCATCTGGTATTTCTATTGGTTAGTGATGCAGCTGGTATAGAGTATGGTCAACTCAATCTCAGATTTTCATTCGGATCTTTTTCTCATGAAGTGATCCTCGGGCTAACCCTTGTAGATAACAGTAACTACAGCATTTAGTTACGGCGACTAGTCCAGGGTAGGGTGGCCATTTCCTTCACGTCAAAAAGGAGAACACTTTGCATACACAGGGACACGCAAGCAGATTACATAAAGGTGCATACCCATACAACATAGCTAATAAAACATATACAAGATACAGCTCATGACAACGTGCCCTTCCAATTCAGATTACATAGGTCTAATAATATTTTTTATGCTAATTAACATGAACGGGACTGAGTTGTATGACATTCTGAGTTCAGGCAGCTGGTCACAGGCTGGGTAGAGGCTGGTTGAGGCAGGGCAGAGGCTGGTAGGAGGCTAGTTGGAGGCTGGGTAGAGGCTTATAGAGAATCTGATGGTAGAAGGGAGGTCTGGCCTCTTGGGAATTTCTTGTATATCTCTGTGCACTGGTCTGTCAAATTGATGCAATCTGCAGCTCTGCCTTGACACTGTCCACTTCCAGTCGATTTCTATCGTTTCTCCAGGTTGTGGTCATCATTGAAAATACACGCCCTGTATGTGCATTGCTACATGGGATGGAGAAGATGTAGGCACTGACTTTCATCAGATTCTCAAGTGGGACATCTGCTCTGGAAAATAGTCGCTGTGGCAACCTTCCATTTCTGGGGAACTGAGTGCAGCTTCCACCACGCCATATTCCTCATAGAGTTCATCTAGATCAATGCCTTTCAGATTGCAGGCCTGGACAGCAGGCAGGAGTATTCTTCAAAAGACACAGAACTGGTCAGGCTAAGCTTTGACACTTTACTATGAAAGCTGTTCTCAGAGAAGTCATATCTTTCACTCACATATTTCTTGGCTCTTTAATAGAATGCAAGGAAATCAGCCTTACACTTCCCAGTCTGATGGAGTCGTCAGCTGCTTCAGTTTGTTGTTCACAGCAAAGCCAAAGAAGTTATCCTTAAGCCTTCTCTCCAGTTTTCCTTTCAGTTCAGTCATTACCAAAACACAGTTATTTTCTCAAAAGGAGGACAAACGAGTGTCCGGCTTAAGGCTGCGCCTGCAGCTGGACGGGGCATTTAAAAGCTGGACTGTCCGGCCTAAAGCGGGACAAATGGCCACCCTAGTCCAGGGTACACCCCGTGTCTCACCTAATCGCAGCAAGAAATCTTGTACCTGGGGCGGTAAATCGCCCTATGGCCAAAATATGTAAAAGGACCTGTTTTACGCATCTAGAAGACCCTCGTCAGCAAAGAAGCAGGAATCATGAGGCGCCTGTCACACAAAGGGAAGCCACACGTCAATTTGCAGATACCGCTCATACTTCAATGATACAATGAGTTGCCCTTAAAGCGTACAAGTATTAATAGATAATGAAACATTTGTTTACATTTCCAGGGCTGTGTCACGCATTGAGCATGACAGTCACTCATCTCAGTCTTTAGTCACACAATTCCACCACACATCCAATTTCGTGAGAAATTCAACCTCAGACTGTGGGTGGTGCCCCCCGACGGCCGTCACCCCCGACAAAATCTCACTCTGAGGTTTTTGAAAACTTCGCAGCTCTGCCTTTCCATATTTTGGTGTTTTATTTTTTTTAATGAATAGCAATTCCCTCCTTGATGCATTTAGCTCTGCTCCATTCTCCCTGGACTGTTTTGAGCCCTTGCCTACAGAAATATGATCGGTTGACGGTGCAGCCACCATGCCAATATATCTTGTTCTAATAGGAATGAGGAATTTTCTTAAAGCCCCTTTGAAAAGCAATTCACAAGTCACAGAGCAGGGCCCCCACCAAAACTACTAACTCTCCAATAAATATGCATGGTGGACTCCAATTACTCAGCCTGTGATATACCCTGTGTTCCTAGCCCGAGTTTACTTTGAACTCCTTTCAGAAACAAGCCTGTTATTTATTTGACATGGGTGAATAATTTCCGAGGTTCAAGGGTAATAGTCATTGTTTTTAAGTCTCAGGTGACTCGTGCCATTTTGGTTCAATTCTACTTCATGGGACAACATGCATTTTCTCACCCTCAATATAGTGCATTCATGCCCCTTTTTTTAATTTATTTTTGGTGCGTGAGTTGATGAAGGAAATCATTGGAATACAAATCCCAGGAGCACATGCCCCTTGATAGAACAGATGTGCCCCAATATCCCATCCAGCAGATTTCAAGTACATCTAGCCAAGATATCGGCCGAGGCGGAAGATGTTTAAGAGGTTATTTCTAAGCACATCTTTGATGTTTACCAAGTCTGGGAGTTGTATTTGCGCTGTTTTTTTTTTCTGTCTATTTTAGATAACTCCACTTTTTTAGAAATGGTTAACCGATGCGGTATTTGTTCATTATTTCCCCGTGTAATCTGAACACAGCAGACATCATAAATAATAAAAAACAGTACAATCTGTTTTGCATATTCTTGTTATAATGCAGAAACATCAGCGAACACTAATAGCGGCTGAGAAGTGAGACACACTGCTTATTAGGCATGCTTAAACCCAACTAAAAGACTACCCACTGTCTTGCAATTATTCTGCGGTGTCAGCCACATATTACAGTTGAATTGACCTTTTCACAATCATACTGTTGCAAACTATTCTGCAGGTCAAAGTTGACCGGCTGCCGAAGAGCACTGAAACTTAAAGACATCATTAGCAAAGATTCCCTTATAATTATCCCCACAGGTTGGTGGCTCTGCTTAGATGTGAGGTCAATTACAAATATACATATTTGCATGGAGAAGAGTCAAAACCCTTATGGTGTTCTCAGCTAGTCTTAGGTGGTGTGGTATGACCCGAGGCTTATGAGGGCTAATGCTAGCAAGTACAATAAAACTGTGGTGGCGGCGTGGTTTGGCTCAGCTGCAGAGGGGACGGAGAAGGGAGTGGTTCGGAGAACAGTGCCAGGGGGAGGCATAATTGGTGTTACGTTCCAGCTCCCAAAAGGGAGGGGAACATGACAACCCACTGCTCCGGCCCACCGGTGCCAGCAAAAAGGGGTATGGAGTCGCGGTGCGAGAAAAGGACAAACACCAAATATAGTATAACTCTTTTATCAAACAAAATAAATACACATAAATAAACAATAACTTTCTGGGAAATGGGGAGGGCTGGCAGGACCAAAACAAAGAAATAAACAAAAGGTCCCCACCCCTAACCTATACTAACCCCCACCCCCCAATCGAAAGACACTCTACCTGGCACACGGTCAAGGCGCCCTAACCAAACTTACAGGTGGTGGTCCGCTCAGGTCTAAACTGGTGTTTCTAGACAGAAGTAAACCTACGGGTGATGTATACCCCGGGGTAGCTCTAAATCTACTCCCCACTCCCTGTGAACAAAAGAGAAAACAAATAATTAGTCAAACGACACAAACAAACAATTGCTCTCTTCTGCTGCCACACGTTTCCAAAAGGAACACAACACTGAACACAAATGAATGTCTCCTCACACATGGTACAAACCAAAAACAACATGTGTGAATATGTAGCAAGCATCCCCTGAACTCGTCCAAAACTGGGCTTTTTAAAGAGCCCAGCCAGCTGCAACCACTGACGAGGGGAGTGGAGCTTCGGGTCCCAATCCTATCTGGGAAACAAACACACACACACACACACGTAATCCCTGAATTGGAAACATTATACGAACCCAGATTTCTGGGGACGTAACAATTGGCCTCAGGTGGGAGTAACCTGTGTGTGTCTTATCCTTAAGAAGGAGAGTTCCGGCAACAGCGGGAGAAGACTAAGGCAGCCGAGGAAGCTGGAGCCGGACGCCCATGTGATTAAAACGGACAAAGGACTGTTATTCCGCGTTCCCCCCAAGGACTGCACTTCACAGTGGTGCCCAACTTGGCTGGGAGGAGGAGATGACGGACGACGGATACTAGCAGGGGATGGCGGCCCAGCCGCTTGTGGCGCTGTATCCTCGTTCCCCCAAAGGACTGCACTTCAAACCTCTTTGATGTACTTGACGAGCCTTGGCCTTGATCAGCATTGAGATCTCTACAGCGTCTTCATTTCGCCTCCAATTTGTTACCATCTTGGTAACTTTCTCGCTAAATCCAGCAACTTCCCAAACCATGGTGTCAACCTTTTGTTTTGTGTCTAGCCTCAAATCTAGCAACTTTATCTGGTGTCTCACGTGAAAGCACTTATCGTTCTGCAGTTGCTCTCCTCAGCAAGTCAGTCTCACAGGGAAGTCGCATTGTAAGGGTTGCCATCTTTAGTACAGTAGAAAAAGATGCTACGTTACACACTCTTGTTGGTACTTTTGCATCCACTTTCGCCTCAGAGCTGGATTGGTTGGGGGGTATCTGCAGCTGCCTCCGCCGTTCTTTCAAATCGACACTCCGCCAAGAGACCCGCCCTCCTCTGACTCTGATTGGTTTGTAGGACCGGTCTTCAGAGAATTCGGGTGGGATTATTTGCATGGGATGCTGTATTGAAAACAACTCTGAAAATATGTGACAAACCCCTCCCCGTATTGATTCAAAACGGGACGCACTATTTTATTCAAATACAGGTGGCAACCCTGCCCAGCAGTCCCAGCTGCAGTCAGAGCTAAGAGGAGACCCACATGTCGGTCGAAATTGAATTGCACATGAGTAAAGCCGCCGCTGATTCCACAGTATTCATTATAGTAATGCAAATTAGACAATGACATAATTTAGCGGTGCACATCCCCAACCTCCCTTATGAGTATACAGGTATGTATGGGCTCGTCGTGGCGCAGGGGTAAAGAGGGTGCGTTGGGAACCGCAAGGTTGGTGGCCATGGGTTACAGATGTAATGTAAGTCGCTTTGGATAAAAGCGTCAGCTAAATGACTTGTAATGTAAGTAAGATTGGACATTTTCCCAGAGCACACCTGACAATCTCGGCAAAGTGGTAAAAAATCACTGATCTAGATCACAACTGCTGAGATAAACATATTAGTAAAAGGAGGTCCAACTGTAAATACAGGAATTGTAACAGATTGCTAATTTCTAGTCTATTGACTCCTGGTTAAAAGGCAACGCTCGGCTTTGCTTTTCTTCCGAAGGTCGCAGGTACTTTGAACACCAGCACAGTGGCCTGAAAATGAGATTCATTGATAACTAGCCTTGTCTCATCCCGTGGATACTGTTAATGTCTTTTACCAGCAAATATTAATGTTTCAGCCCAGGTAGGAAATATTTTACAACAGTCACCCATTTAGACCTTCAGATAAATGAGGACTGATCTAGTTCTTACCTGGTTTTTCAAAACCTTTTTACTTCTATTGTGGCCAATGTGGGTATATCATCTCATTGTTTGCAGGGAAATGCAGTAAGCCAGTAAAATATCTACCATCCCCACTCTGCCCATACTCTTCTTGAGGAAATGAATAGAAAAGCCAACCAGATAAAGATAAGCGAATAGCTTTGTCTGACTGATGAATAACAGGTGTATTCAGTTTCTGCTCACAATATTAAAAGCATAATGATAGTTTGCTAAGTCATTTCACCCTGGGAGGATGTTCCTCCATTTCCAGGAAGGCAGAACTCTCAGAAGAATCTGAATGCTGCTGGTGAGAGCCGGCTTTGTGTGAGAAATATGCCCATTTCTTAAAGCTTATGAATGAAGTCCCTGTGTGGGGAAATGCCTCCTTCAACAGAGGAATAAATCCCTCCTTCATCCTGTGTTGTTCACTGACAACTCAAACTCCAACAAGCCACACAAGTTTCTTCCCTGAACGATTACTGCAAGAAAATGTATTTGTCTTCTCTATTTTCACTAAAATAAATAATTATTGTGCAATAAAAACGGTGGTGCCATTGGAAATTTGGCGTACAGTTGTGAGATACAGTCCAGTATAAGAGGAATAAATAGCAAGAATCCCCTACAGAATAGGGGTGAAGTTGAAAACCTGTTAGCAGAAGACCTAAACAGGAAGATGGTCAGTTTCAGACACTGTGTAGCTTAATTGATGGCTTCAATGTTACGGTTATTCAAGATTGAAATATTATTCACTATCCCAATTCATCTAGGACACGGGTGAAATTTTGTTGGTATGTGGATCCAGTAAACAATGTATATATACACGAGAGTGTATCTACCAATGGACTAAAGAAAACGATCTGGCATTGAGACAACCGGAAGCCAGGGTTTTTTAGCTGGCGGTGAGAAGGGTCTAACGATGGGCAGTTGAGAAGCCCAGATACAAGCTGGGTTTCCATTGTCATCCTTAAACACATTACTCAATTACTGCTTTTAAAATGCAATGACAATACAGAGCAGGGATATGGTCAAGCTCAGCCAATTTGGGAAACCGCTTGAAATGTTTAATTCATGAATTGGAAATGTAATCCAGTAACTACTGGTCTACATCTGTAGTCAGTTTGTTTGCCTTGTGAAGGACTGGCTTTGCCAAGCTCACATTGTTATGGGTGCCAAAAAGAGTTAGAGATTGAAAGGTGCTGAACTCAGATGTTATACTCCTTTATGGAAAACTGATTGCTTGTGACCCGATGCCTGCTATAAGGGAATACCAATACAGTATATTGTTACTGAACTTTGTTAACTTGTTGGTCTGGACAGACAGTCGTTGCACTGACTTTTCTTTTTCTGGACTTCCTTCAACTTCAACCTGGTTCACCTCACAGACTCATGGATCTCTTGGGTTTATTTTGTCTCTCGTTATAAACAGGAATGTTTTGGCTGGTGGAAAAGGACAATGCTGTAATCTGACTCGAATTCTTGTTAATGCTCTTAACCTTTATGACATGGTTAAATCAAGACCAAAATGAAATGAAGCTGTGGCTTTGGAAGACAAATATCACACATGGTGCTTTTGATATACATGTAGTTATCAGAAAAAAGATTTTAACTATAAATATTGCAGGTTTAAATACATAAAACACTATCCTATAAACCAACAAACTCTAGACAGAAAGCAGTAATCTGATCTCACGTAGGCTATAGTTTGGAAAAAACTCGCTCGCAGCAACTTGTTAACAGTAGGGATGTGAAACAAAGTAGTAACTATATTAACATTTTCACTGTTAACTAACTTTCCTTGGAAAGGAGTCTAGCCCCTTTTTTAATAGATGTTCTGGTACTGTAGGTAAAATGATTTACGTGAAATAAAGACCAACTGTTGAAGTTGAAGCCAAAGGTCATATTCTCTTCCCTCCCTTTGGCCCACAAGAAGATTTTTCGGTGATTTATGAAGCTTCCACCTTATTGTGGATTCATAGTTGGAGAGGGCACATACAAATCAGATGACTCAGACATACATGTTGCTTCCTGCAACACCCTCAAAAATCCATTTCTGCTATTGGCAGGACATCGATTCCCTGCAAATGGATGGTGAATTCAGGCGGGGATGGGAGAGGATGCATTGAAAAGGTTGCCACGACACACGCACGCACAGGTTGATGAGTGTCTGAGCCATGTGGTCCCTGTCCATTGCAGCAACAATAAAACCAATACAATATGTCTGCTTAATGCTGTGTGCCATGAGGAGAGGCTACACTTATCATCTTTAATGTCTTTGATAAGACACGACTGGGAAGGATTTGCTCCCTAAAAAAAGGGGGAGAGGGTGTAATCAGACTCCAATTCAAGGGTCGTTTTACCCCTAATAGGAACAAAAAACATATTTTCTTACTTACCCTTAAGGGCAATATTGCTGCACAGACACTGTTGATGTTGCTCAATGTAGTTGTAGCGATGCAATTGAAATTAAATCAGAATAATAGACGTCATAATAGTTGGTTCCAATCAGGTTGGCTCCCTTTGACGCTTTGTCTCAGGTCTGTGTGTAAGAAGGCATGCCCAAATGGCTCAACATTCACACATAACAGAAACCCTGACCCCTGGTCCTTCCTCCTGCCATGGCCTTGCTGAAACCTCGATCTTCTAAAATAATTATTATTCGTCACATTACCATTACTGTCATCATAAACCCACATTACTGATGTGGGTTTATGATGTATCTGGATTATCTGGATTGTGGTTGTTCCTGCTGTTGTCCAGCCTGACAGCCACTGTCATTATTATTAGTTTCAATATATCAGTGGATTCATGTGAAAACCGTGGCCCGTCCCAGATTGATATTTGATCACTCAAATCGTACCATTTTCCTAAAGTTGTTCCAATCCAAGTCCCCAACCACTTGAGTTTGAATGCCAGTGTCTCAAAGGTTGCTGTACTAAATTTAATTATTATATGTTCCTAATAGTGCTGTCTGCAAGACCATTGTGTTTCTGTCACATAAGGGCCATAAATGAAGATTTCAGCATGACAATATTTTTGCATCCACATTCCACAACGTTTACAATGTGACACAAAACCCTTGGATGTATTGACTGTCTTGCCACAGGAATCACAAGCAAACACTTTCTTAACGAGCCTCTGGTGAAGTAACGTTAACTAAACTTAAAGTTTAGCTAACTCACAAACCCCAAAACCTAACATTATACTTCATATCAACGAAAGATTAACTCAAATTCAAATGTAACGCTAGCTAACAGGACGCTAATGCAACTGCTCACTGTAACGTGACATTCCCATAAGCTGTTTTTGACAACCTAAGATGAAGTTAACACAGGCTGATAGGATATGAACTTCTTTACTAACCTTTCCATGTGTATTATCTTATGAAGGATTGCTTACCTCAAGAAGAAATGTTGTGTTCCTTGAATTACACAGCTGAATCCAATGGTTTGCCACTGAAGGGATGTGCAATGCTGTCAACTGACGCTGAAAGCGGTTCAAAAGTTCGTCACTGACCGACCGCTGTCAGTCAACTTCAAGGCCGCCTACCCTTCACACAGGGTGGATCGTGGAGGGGGGCTGACACGGGCGAGAGACATGGTGACACATAGTGAAGCGGTGTTTTACTGTCAAATAAACTGAATTTAACCAATTTCAATTTAACGGTCTGTTACTGTCGGGATTTGACAGTTTTTCACTGTACATTTTACACTTTTTTCGCAGTGTACTGAAAGGTCTTCTTTCCGGAGTCACCATTTATACTTTAAATATGGCATTATATCCCATGTATATGATGACATATTTGAAGTATTCAACATGGGAAGGGATGCCCACGTACAGAGGTCTGATTGCTCCAGACCTCCCTGTATTGTTTGGAGACATACATCTGACCATCATGAGACACTGTGTCCTCCTTGACACCTGAATCTCATCTCAGCTGATATGTCATGAAGATCGAACAATACAGACGTGACTCCCTTTTAGTCATGATATTACATTATTTATGATATGACATTATTTGCAGTTTTTCCAACAGTTTTGATGTTAGAAGAATCTAGGTTAGTTTGGCGAGACAGCTTTGGAGCATGTACGAAGGCCCTCTGTAATGCAAGAGCAGCTTATTACTCATCATTAATAGAGAACACTTAAAACCACCCCAGGTTCACACACATCACTATAGCCAGTGTGACTGAGTCACAGCTCTGTTGAGACGTGTATTCCTTTAGACCTCAGAAATAATGACTATCAATTTCTTTAATGGGAAGATTCTAACTTTGAGGTAAAATTGATGGTCTCTTGCCTTTAACCAGGGCCGACCCGTCCTTGGGTGTAGGGACCTTGAAGGCAGCTGTAGGACCTGATATATATTTGGATAGCTTCTCTCCCATGCCTTACCTATCTCTGCCAGTGTGGCTTCTCAGCTGAAGACTAAACAGAGAAACAAACTGGACATTGAGGACAACCTCAGAGCAGCCTTGTTAAGTAGAACTCTAGACTTTGATACCCATGATTGGAGCTAAAAGTATCTCCAGTTCTCCCATAATTAATTCTTGTTACATAGTTTAAGTCTTTTTTCTCTGTAGCTGGAATTTTTAATTTTATGTTTCTGCATGAAAGCACTGTTGAGTGACTGTGGCCTCCAAATGAAGTTTGCAACATCTACACAGACATTTCTCAGTGGGTGGGAAGCAGGAGCCTCCCTGCCAAGAAAGAGAAATATAAGCTTGATTTTTCATGCAATAACCGTTTTGTCACGGTTTGCAAGTATTGCAAAAACTCCCAATATTCATGGTGAACTATGCTTTCCTTCAGAAATTAAGAGGTTGATCCGGCTAAATGGCTAGGAGTAGCACACCAGGTTGATGCACGAAAACTTTTGACCGTAAAGGGGATCATACAGAGGTTATTTTATTTTTTGGGCTTTCAATATTTAAAATGAACTAATTGCACATTTTGAAATGTGTTAATCGTGATAATTCACAATTTAACATGTTTTCTTCTTCTAAACCCAATCTTAAGCCTAGTTTATGCTCCTGCGTTTTCAGAGAGATGCAAGGACACGCAGGCGCAAGAGCCCCTTGCGTGTCCCTTGTGTGCCTTTTCACACCTCCTTGCGTGCGTCGACCCATTTTTCGAAAGCGACGCAAGCCTCCTGCAGCAACAAAAAACGTTACTCCACCTATTGTTCTGGCGGTGAATTGCTCTGCAACACACGCAAGCCTTTTTTGTGAATAAATACGCAGAAGCATGCGCCAGCCTTTACTTAAATAATTAGTAATCACTTTAGAAAGCGTTGCACTTTGCTGTGCTTTCAACACTCCATCATTTGACAGCCGTGTTTCAAGTGCCAACAATGTTCCGACATTTAGCCGGGACGTTTTGCAAAACTTTTAGCAGTGGGGTCCACTATGCAGAGTAAGGTAGTCCTCTGGCACTATGGTGAGCAAGGTAGATTTTGAGATGGAAGTAGCCTACCAGCAAGCATATCTTAGCAGTAAGCTTAGCCTAGTGGTGCGTAATGTGGTCCATTTGCACTCATCCACTTTCTGTGTGACACCTGGAGGAATTCCTCTGCTCAGTTCTCAGCTGTAATTTGCGCTTGTTTGTTTTACTTCCAATGCAAAAAAACTTCTGCTTCGTTCTCTCCTGTCCAACTGTCTCCAGCTAGCGGCAGTTTTGTTTTTGGGGTCAACTTTGTTTACTTTCGGCACACCGGAAGTAAACAATGTTTATCCACTTTTTCATCCTTGTGGGACATTTAGTAAAACAAAAAGACAACACCAAAACAACCAAGGAAGGGAGGAGAAGGGGATCAAAGTAATGAAATAAACAAAAGGTCCCTAGTCTTCTACACACCTCTCCCTGCCTAACACAGTCTATCCCTAACCAGCTTACCTTTCTATGGCCAAAACTACAGGGGTGACTCCCGCCCAGCTAACATAGTGTGTGTAACAAAGATTTACCTACGTGATGCAAATGTATACCCATGGGCAGAACTACCTACCCCTTCTCCAGAACTCAGGTAGAGCACAACGGGATCTCACCCGACAGGGTTGAACAACAAAACGTCATTGACAGGTCATACATTTTTTTCATTATTGTGCACTGTCCTGTGTGGAATAAACCAATAAAATAAAAAATAAAAATCAACAACTACTCCGAGCCACACTGAACTTCGTCCGTTTCAATAAAAATTGTTCATTTGTCAATTACTATGACCGGATGCAAGCACATTGATTCAACTCATCTGTATGTGGCAGAAACATAGAATGCCAACAATTCTTCCTGGCCTCAGGTGTATTCTAGTCCGCTTTTCCCAAAAAACGTATTTATCCTCGTCATGTCGGAAAATGTCTATGTAAACTTAGGACACTGTATTGTATTATTATGGCAAAATAACAAACAAACAAGTTCAATGCAACTTTTTATTTCTGGGTTCAAAAGCAATGTTTTTTTAGTTCTCACTTTTTACAAATCCTGCACATGGAAACTGGGTTATGATTGTTGTTGGTAAATATCATGATTTGACAAATAAACTAAGTGGATAGGTTTAGTCATCTAAAAGGCAGTTGCTGCATTCTGTGCAACACCGCTCTAAAAGATTTACAATGCAGAGTGCTGACACAGTGCGGTGGAACTCGCCGCTGACAGTAACCTCCCATGTGATAGGTGCAAAAACAGCGATGGCTTTCTAGCCATCAAAACTCCCGGCATCAGGAGACTTCTAATGCCAGCCTATGAAAAGTAATTGATAATCACAATGCTCACTTCAAACACTGACACCAGGATGTTTCTGCCGACTTAATGCTGATTGTAATAAACCCTAATTTACAGAACTATATATAGATATATATATAATCGCATTTTCAATGAATGTTTTCACTAGAATTTCTATGGAATTATAATCTCTGCCCATTTTATATTTAAAAAACGAGAAAACCTCGTAATGATTCACAAGGAGATAAAAGGCAGGATTATAGATCCAGAGAGGGAGAGTGAATGTGGCAGAATGTGCAGCATTGAGCTGTAATCATCACAAATCTTTATGAACATATGACTAATTAACACCAATGTGTTTATACTCGGCACACTTCACAACAGAAGATGCCACATGTGTTTGGAGGAAACATTAGTCTATAATTATGTATGACACTCCAATTATAGAATCATTTACTCTTTCTTGCTAATTTGTAGCCTACAGTTTTCTTTGAGGTAAAATGAATCAGCTCCCGAGGCGCTCTCTGT
The DNA here is from genome assembly GCF_964276395.1 of Gasterosteus aculeatus. Classification (NCBI taxonomy): domain Eukaryota; kingdom Metazoa; phylum Chordata; class Actinopteri; order Perciformes; family Gasterosteidae; genus Gasterosteus; species Gasterosteus aculeatus. The sequence continues at coordinate 3,124,019 of NC_135696.1, read as the reverse complement.
CCATTTGATTCCCTCTCGGCAGCATCCTGACAGCATCCAGCTGCTGTAGTAGTCTGTGACCATTTGTATATCCCTTTGTGCTCATCAGCAATCACCATAACTTTACCGTCATTACACACAGAGAGCTGCAGGGCTGACATCAAAGGGATCAACCTCCAGCCCTGAAGTTTTAACCAGCGACTGTACACTTGTTTGCGTAGCCTGAGACTCTTTGGCTGCTTGTTGGGGCAGAATGATATGGATAAACATAGTGTCTCCTTGTTCACAAAGTATTCAAATAATCATTATTGCATGCTTCATCTTACAGTGGGGCCCTCGGCTGGTCTTCAGAGCATTGTATCAACCTGGCAGGATATACCGTAGTTAATTGTAGATCGAGATGTGTGTTTTGCAAAATAAACTCATCTTACTTTAGCTGCTGTTGAAATCTTTATTGCTTTAAAAAGACACTGCACAATGTTGGACTTTTTTTTTTACAATATAAAACAAATATAATTTAGCTGTTGCCAAGACACAAAAAGTTGTGATTGTGGCACAGGTATTGAAACTACTCACAAATGTATCCAATTGGTAATCTGTGTGAATGATTTGAGTTAACACGGAGAATACCACCTGTGTGTAAACAGTACAAATAACGGTTTTAATGTTAAAGACTGAAATAAAGAAAGAATGTGGAAAACACCGGCAGCAGAGGTCAAATAACAAGATTTCCATCATTCTATTGTAGTGTTTTTTAATAACATCAATATACAATCTAAATCAATGCTGATACATTTAAAAATATCAGTTTCATTGGTATTGCATTGGAAATGTAATTATAAAATATAACAAATATCAACATGACACTTACCAAAATTAAGACTAATAGGATTATATTACAAAGACTATTCTTTGTTATTACAAGTTGCCCTTGAAAATCGGGCATTATTATCTAATACAAACTCATGGCATCAATCTGTGTTCACAGTCTATATGGCGCTAAAGAGGATGATGATGGTGTACATCATATCAGTGAGCAGTCGGCATATGGAAAGAGCTGTGATTTATTCAACGCTCTTTTTGTGTGTGCTTGTTTTTGATACGAGATGTATGGTGTTTTATTTTTATTTGATGTCAATGTTTTTTTTGGTTGTAGAGTTTTGACAGAGGCACTAGTTTCCAAAATGGAAATTTAAAGAAAAAGGAAATGTGTAATATGTCCGACCAAAAATGATCATTGTAGGAAATTATGCACTTTCATTTGCAAAATGAAGCAATTTACTGTCCCCGAAGCAACGCTAGTGACCCAATCTGCATCCGGAGAGAGACAAAAAGTACCAGAAATAGAATCTCGAATTAAAGAAATAAAAGAGCAGCCCAACAAAATGATATTACTGACTGCTTTAATTATTGTCGACCACATGGTGGGAAATAACAAATATGGAGAAAGTCAGTGCAGAACGATTCTCCATCTCTGCGCGGATCAGCTCCTCCCCCATGCGCGCACAGCTTCATTTGATCAAATCCTTCAAGTTGGACCACTTTTCTTTTTTCATCACTGCATTTGAGCAACGCCACAACTTGCGCAGCACTTCCTCTTCCACAGCCGAGCGGCAGTTTCCTCCCCGAAAAGGCGAAGGAAAGAGTGAGGACAAAGAGCTTCTTGCATCCTCAGCATCCCCCTCTGCCTCCAGCGATGGAGAGTGAGGTCATATTTCGCCCAAAGTGGCACAGTGCGTTTAGGCTTTTCATTTTTATGATGTTCTGTTCCTTTCGTGTTGCCAAAGCCGAAATAACTTGCAGGTCGTGCCAACCTGGAAATAAATGGCGTTCACAGGAATTACTGCTGAAATTCGACACAAGTGAGTACCCGACTGGATTAAAGAGAGAAGTTTACGGAGACGGGGCGGTGAGATCCGCGGCCGCGGGTGCGGAAAGTCGGCGACTCCGTTGCGCTGCTGGTTCCGCTGAATGCGCTCCTGACATTCGGGTGGAATCCGCGGAGCAAAAGCTGCAACGGAGCGCGGAGAAGCAGGACGCGGGGGGCAGCGGTGGCGGCGGCGGCGAGAGCAAGTTCGCAAAGACGAAAGTTTCCAATGTCCAAACCAGTGGCGAGCAGAAGACCAGAGCCGGGACCACCCGCTGCAGAAGGAGCAGTGACGAGGACCACGGCGATGTCCAAAGCAGAGAGCCCGGGGAGGACGCGCGCCCTGCGGGCGGGCGGCGCAGGGTGACCCGCTCTGACTCGCGCTGGAGAGGCGCCGGTCCGAGGCAGGAGGAGCAGAAACTCAACAGTTCCACCTTCGCCCTGACCGGGGACTCCTCTCACAACCAGGCCATGGTGCACTGGTCCGGCCACAACAGCAGCGTAAGTGACTCATCCGTCTCCTTTGCGCAGCGCAATTCACAGCGGGGTCCCGCAAAGTGCGCCTGTTGTCGTCAAGTGGGCACGCACCACCTCACGAGAGAGCGACTGTTGTGTTACATGAATCCGCGCGCGCGCGCGCGTGTGTGTGTGCGTCAGTGAGGATGAGGGAAGCACACTTGTCCCCCATCTGGACACTTGTCCCTGAACACATCACACGAGTTTTCAATAATATGTTGGTTCCACAATAACACAACTAATTAGACAAATAATCCCAGGGGTGCATTATTGAATAATTGTTATAAGACCTGAATCTGCAGTTTTGGTTGGCCTCTGTCTGTATTCTAGAGGAGAAGCTTTGTCTCAGGAGCAGATAAAGTGAGAGCCGGTCACGTTGAGGACTTCCTACCACAGGTCAGGATTTTCAAGTAGCGCTGGGTTGTGAGAGAGGTTAGGGAGTTTCAGCCCATCTCCATCCCTTTTCCTAGCCAGGATTCTAGCGCCTCAGGCCAGGAGGACCTGCACCTTTCGGAGCTGCAGCGGCCTCTGAGAACCCTTTAATGTGATGGCAGCAATGAGAGGATCAGGGATTTGTCAGCGTGGCAGCACATTTACAGGTGCTCCAGACAATATGGGATGTCATTGACCGCAAATCAAAATGAGAAGCACTTCTTATTCTTATGCATTATGAGCGTTTACGCTGCAGTGGCCATAAATTATAGAAGTTTTTTAATGTCATGAATACTTTTACGCATGTGGATATTGTGTCATGAAAAAATGTTTCCTGAATGAGGATAATTATCCTGGGTTTTCGCCCTGCGAATGAACCAACGACGTTGTGCCAAACAGGTGGAGTTGCAGCTTTATTTATGAGCATTATGAAACTAAAAAATGAAGGCTCTGGAGTCCCCGACTCAGTTTCCCCCCTCCTGTTCAAAATAAAAGGCAGAGACGTAAATTACTGGCAGGCAAATATTTAGAATTTCCATGTTGAGTCTTTTCACAAGGTGATGTGTAGAGGATGTATTTAGATCATGGCAATTTTTAAAATAATTTTGATCGTTTCCTAACAAAAGGTCATTAGCATATTTAATCATATTTTAAAGCCTTGTTTTTAATATACAGGATGTCTATTGTTAAAAATAACCTATTACCCATTTCCTAAATTATGATTTATGCAGGGGGAGCTGACAATTAAATGACCTTCTTGAGGATTGTTTTTTGTCAATTCACAAAACTGATGCAATTCATATCGCTGACAAAATGTAAAGTGACGTTTTAGTGCTATTTTAAGTGTAACCATAGTTAGTTAGTCTTTGGTATATTCTTCCCAATGATCATTTCATACACCAGACATGCTGTGCTGTTGAACACACACGTATCCAAATCAGACGAGCGGCCGCTGAGGAACGCTCAATATTTTTTTTGGTACCCGCCTGTTTATTTATTTGTAGCTTTTAGAAAACCATGTACATCCCAAATACGACACACTGGGAACCTTGTTTTGTCCATCTCACCGTAGAAAGCGACTTCACAACTCCTGGATTTAATTATTACTTCCCGTAGAATTCTATAAAGTAATGTTGCTTATTATGACACAACGTCATAATGACCATTAATGTAATTAAACTTCATTTTAGCAGAAATCTGGGTTTCGAGCGTTAATGTCCAGCTGGTTTTCTGCTATATTGTAGCCGGCAGCGCTGTTTAACGTGTTATTCTGCTCCAACGCATTTTAATACTGTTCTACAGCTGCCTTTCATGCTGCATTTTGTAGACAAATACTTGATGTAGGAGAAATCAAGAGACAAAAGCGGTTTTCTTGTGTGCCATCAGAGAAAGAATCACAATCTATCGAACACATGCTTTATGTTGTATGCACAAAAGAGAATTTATACGTTAAATGCAATTTAGATTACTGCTTTAAACTTTAATTAACATAGGAAGAAGAAAGGCACTGGAGCACAGTTAAAAAAAGTATTTATCTGCTGCAAGCACTGATATCTCAACACGCTTGCATGCTTCTTCTTCTTCTCCAGAATCGAAATATAATAAGAAAGAGAATCTAAGGCAAAGTAACGGGTAAAACGTATCCTTGGCCTCTGAAATCCGCCGTCCTGGAAAATGCTGTTAGTCAATGTCCTGTCAGTTCCACAACTGCACAGATCCATGCCCCCCCCACCCCCCCACACACACACACCACGTAGGCCTGTCTGTAACTAAGCCATCCACAGTCACAGGGGGGATAAAACATGCTTCTCAGTCATGAAATGTTTGCCATGCTTATTTGTTTGCTTCTCTGATTTGTCCAGTTTGTGTTTACCCTCCAAATGAAAGATCACTGTTGGAGTGAGTGAAAAAATGTTCTCCTTTTCTTTCAGTTGACAAAAACAACTAACTTGAGGCGTGCAAGAACATATATCTCACATTAAATATGTACAGTTGTTTCTATAAGTAAGAAGAGCAACATGACAATCATAGCTGCTTTATAAATAAACAGATAAGTCAGCAACATGCCAAAGGGCTTGGAGAAAGGCTTCGTGCTCTTGATATTTAACCTTTAAGGCATTAATAAAGCTTGTCTTTTAATCATCCCACATTACTCGCAGCCTTTATGTCACACTGGATTGGAGGTTATATTTATGACTCAGGAAACATTGGCCACAGGAGTCAAATGCAGGAAAGTAAGTTTAATTAAAAATACTTACACATGGGCCTATAACAACTGAAAGGACTGTACTGTATTCAGACTTATGTCAAAATGTCATCATCTTTAACAGTATGAAAGAAGACGTAGTCAGTAGTAGACTGCTGTCTGGAAGCCTCAAGAACGGCCTTTCAGCCGTTGGTCACCAGAAGAGAACAGAGTGGGTGGATCTAAATTAAAAATATTGAAATTTGTTACAATTTTCTTTTATGGAAGTCATAACACACTTTGAAAGAGTTAAAGCCGTAAGACAGAAACCTTTAGCCAAATTGACGGACCAGACAACCACATTGTAGACACCCGTCAATCACAAGGTAGTGTCCTTTTCCATCTAAATGGACCATAATATACAAAATGAGCATCAGGCTTTATTAAAGAAGACTTGAACTCTTGTTTACAATAATTACTGAGGGAATACATCTGGAGTGAAGTAGTCAGTTTTCTCATATTAGACATTAGAAGAAATGCAAAGTTTCACCCCCCCAAAAAAGACTCTACAGATCTACACGATTCACATGATCTATTTTGATTTCATAACAGCAAATTTAGCCGAAAAGCGAGTTTGCAGGTATGAAGTATAAGACACCTGACAAACGGTAGTTGCTGCCTGGTCATAACGAGAAAGTCTTGCAGGTGTGGATAGTAGGGAAACCTCAGGCTTGAGTCAATGTATATGCCCTTTATGTGTTATTCCAAAATAATTCATATTATAATAGCCCAAACTGTGTTTTTTTTTGCCTTAAGCTCTTAATGTACCATTATCTCTTTTTTGCCAAGTTATCATGTAGCGCCTGACCCATTCATACACCGCAGGCCATTCGGGGGTAAGTGTCCAATGATACATCATGACATGGACATGGACAAGCCAGTTGGAGATCTCGCCTCTCTCTTGTTCTAAATCAGCAGATATTTTACGATTTCCAAAGAACTGATATTCCCAAACTACTTAAATATTCAACAGTAGACACTGAAAGTAAACAAGCCAGCTGCTTCTTATGCTCTTCATACATACAATTCTACCTATAATGTACAGATTATTTTTCAGATGGCAAGATATTTTATAAATATTTACAGTGTGATTATTCAGTTAACATTGACATGTACCAATTATATATTCCCAGCAATTATTTTACTACCATAATTGATACAGTAAATAAATAACTCAATTTATTCTAAAGAAAAGATCAGTGTTGGCAGCTGTTCTTTATCGTGCAGCTACATACAGATTGTTGGTCATGGCAGTGGGGCATAGACAGGTGAGGGCATATACTACCGTAGCCAAAAGGCAAACTGCTGGAACAGCTGTTACCATGTAGTTTAATAGGTTTAATACTGCAGTATGAGGGGATAGCAGTGTACCCATACAACCCTAGTATTGCCCATGTGATTCCATTGGACTGGTCGGAAAAAGTAAGAACCACCAAAACTAGTGAAATGTTTATTGACAGGTTATTGGCAGAGCAGTGTTGAGATTCTGAGAAAAAGGTTACAGGCAAAGAGCAGTCTCACCGTGGGGCTTGTGGCATATTGCTGGAATGAGATACATGCACGGGGACAGCATTATATGCGTTATAAAATGTCACACGTTCAGTACTTTACTCCGTGACTCAGATGGATTCAGGCTGACATTACTGTCTACCAGTCTAGGAAGATTATTTTTGAGCTTTGGTGCCTCCACACAAGTAGGCCGTGTCCTGCTGCAGCAGAAGCAGGTGAATTATGAAGTAAAACCCTTAAGAGAAAACAGTGTCCCGATGTATCTGTCACTAATTAACGAAGAGTTGTTCATATGACTCCTAGAAGCATTGTGAGACACTCCCTGGTGTCAGTTGTCTCACACCAACTCTCTAGATCTATTTCTTGCCATGTATGCATTCTGAAAGCCATGGCAACGGACCGTTTACTGTCATGACCCAGATTTGTTTCACCCAAGTCTTACCTTGTCGGAGAAGTGGTTTTCTGTCATCACCATCAAGCCTTCAGAATGAGCTAATTTTTACATTTAAAGCTCTCAATGCAACATGAAGTCGTAGACAAGAAACAAACTGCACACATTTACAACCTGTTCCTCCAATTTGTATTAATTAAAAAGGTCATTCAGCGCTGACAAATGCAAATTTACAAGATTTCAACAACAATAAGAACAATGTTCCACTTACCCACTTACTTGACACTCAAGTGCAGTGCTTTCTATTGGATCGCATGGCTCTTTGATGGTGATATTGTAAAAACATAGACAAAGCTTGTTTATGTTAATATAAGAGTGGGTTACAGCCCACACGGAGCGGCACTAAACAGCCCTCTACCCATTAAAGGCTTTTTAACTGTTTTTCCCTCAAGACTGCCTTTATCCTTTTTAATCCGATGTAAGAGAGGAGAGGTGGTTTGCAGATAATTAACGTGCCAATTTCGAGCCTTCTGTTTCTATTTGTTTTCGACCTATAACCTTCCCGAATCATAATATCTTCAATAAATGAAGATACAATGAGATATTAGTGCTCACAGATAGTGATAGTGTGATAGTGACAGTTATACATACATATATATATTTCACACATACCATGTCGGCACCTGTTAAACCTGGAAAACGAGCATGCAGAAAGACATGCATGTTTAAGCAGCAGACCCCCCCTACTGGGCACCAGGCCCCACTGGAGTACAAAGGGAAGAGGTGTGAAAACAGGCAGAGCAATACCAGGACAAGGGCCATGTCACGTGAGAAGTGGTGCCTGGGCCTCGAGTTTATTATCCTGGAACAGCGCGAAACAACGGTGTGTTTGGCCGAATATTCAGTTGGCTATAGATTGAGGCTCCGCAACGTTGCTCTTTGTTTGCTTTGATTTGTGTTGTTTTGGATCCTAAAGGAGATAACATACCTGCTGGTCTCTGTTTTTTTTTATTAACAAGAGGACATAAGGGACAAACACGTTTCCTTTGTCCCTGAGATTTTCAGATACAGAACTTGGTTATTACCACAGAGCTTGTAACAGCTGTCGCTGGGTCCAAGGATCTGTTTGAAACACCGACTGAGCTCACCGACAGTCAGAGGCTGATTTGCTATTTAAACTTTATGTTAGTTCTTTGTAGAGTTATGAGGTGGTTCTACAGAGTACCTGGACCACTGAGTCCACTGTGATTGTGTACTGCCGTTGTTCCCAAACAATGAAGAGCTTATAGATGATAGATTTGCATTATTAAGCATCCATGTGGGTCTTTTC